>NC_084715.1:2779937-3083587 GCF_033807575.1 Cydia pomonella | reverse complement strand
TCTAAATTGTATTTTATTTTTCTTATTTAATGCATGTTAATTATAACTATTATAAGATGTAATGTTTTGAAAAGATGTGTCCCGCCGAGTTTCTTGCCGGTCCATATTGGGATACCCTCCTCCAATTGAGGGGGGATTTAAATCTTCTCGGGTCAGAGGTGTAGGGTTAGAGCCGGTGTAGCTTTATTTGACGTTCATAAGCGCATTGTAATATGCCTACTTGAATAATAAACTACGAGTATGTTTATCTTTAAGAGAGAAGTATACAAATCACGTGATCGTCCATAAAAACGAGAAAACGTTCTTCCACTTCTAAATATTTTCCATTCTCCATGATTTATTGTTATTGACGGTCTCACCGTAGCAATATGGGTATCAAATTTAATGAAAGCTAGTGAAAATATAGATATAGCTAGTTAAAAACATAGATGTAACTAACACTAAAAGTCTATGTTTTCCCTTTTCAGTTCATTTTGTTTGACCAGGGGTTTTTTGTGTTTATAATAAGAATATTATTATGTTACGAATAATTTTTGTGCTTTTCGCTTCACTTTTGTTGTTAAATTATTCATGAATAAATTTTGCCTTGGGCAATACTCTATGCGCTAATATTATTTACATTGGATGTAAATCTCTATAAATTGGATTTCATACGAGATCGCTTCAATACATCACAAAAAATGACACTATAATCTTCTTGAAAATATTTGGACTTATACCTATGTGATTAGATTTATTCACCTTAGACAATTTTTATTTCGATTTTACTTCTTTCTACTACAAAATCTAAAAAATATAATAAGTAGGTATACACATATATACCTAATCCTTTAAGAGTTCAAATCGTTTTCCTGAAAGGACAAAATCGTCGGTGATATTTGTCAAATTGACTTTCAACATTGTAAGGAGCTACTCGTAAGCGACAAAGTCAAAAGGATTCATAAAATTCCATATCGCAAATCGCCTCGAATGCACCCTTAGCCCGGGACAGGAATGCACATAATTCGCGCGTCCGATATTGCCTCGTAGCCCTTGCCCCGGACATAATGGTAAAGCTGAGAGTGCACTGAGGATTTTAAAGTAAGATTTCGGATTATCAGTCAAAACCAGAATATGGACTTCATTTTTATAATGATTTAAAGAATACGTGGTTAATAATTAAATCAAAACGAAATGAAAAGTAATTTTTCATATTCCAACGTAAAAAAAGGCAAAAAGTTGATTCCCATAAAGTTTCAAATCCTGGTAATTTATTCATGTGGTGAGCATGGATATTTGTTCCTGAGTCATGGGTGTTTTCTATATATTAAAGTATTTATATATTATATATATCGTTATCGAAGTACCTACAACACAAGCCTTATTGAGCTTACTGTGGGACTTAGTCAATTTGTGTAATAATGTCCTATAATATTTATTTATTTATTTATTCCATGCTTAATTGATTGATTGATTGATTATTTATTTGTCAATCTTCTTAACAACTACGCTAATTGGGTACAATATTTTCTGAAAACTCCCTTTTACCTAAATTGTTAATTGAAAGTACCCTCAAGTAAGTTTATACTTAGTCATGTTTTTTTAAAATACACGTATAAGTATTTTACTTTATAGAGTAGGTAGAGTATCTAACTCGGGTGAAAGGCAGCATTTCTGTCCCAGATTATTGGCAAACTACCTCGACAGAAACGAGTGCTTTTCATCCCTTAGTTAACAATCGACTTCTTTTTCGTTCATATATTTTTGCTTATAGTTTGTAGTGCATCCGCTTCAAATTTCAAACCATTTGCAAAACTCTGCTTGTTATTAACTATAAAACCTGTTGGGCAAATAGTTGGCATGTTAGTGATCTATTCGTGCACATCTTAGTCCTGGACTAGTGTAAAACAAGCTTAACAACAAAACAAGGCCCTCATTTCGCGCGACGACCGACGATTGTCCGGAACGACCCAACATATCTTTTTCTGAATCGCCGCTCCGTCCGACTGAATTAAGTTGGTGTTAATAGCGACTGGATTTTTTGCTTCCTTTATTCCGGATTGAGAAAGTTATGGTTATTGTTTCTGTGTAATTGGTGAGGATAGGTTGTAGTATATTATTATAGGCATCGGAGTTTTTATCGCACGGTAAGACGTTAGCGAGCTATGGAGTCGACATTAGCAATATAATTCAACTTATATTCATACTCATACTCATTTAATTATTTTAATTTTATAATTGATTATAAAGTTAAAATTACTTATTACATAAATGAGTATGAATATGAGTTGAATTTTATTATTAATGTCGACTCCATAGCTTGTTAACGTCTTACCGTGCGATAAAATTCCGATTCCTAAATTTATAATTATATTATCTGAAACTTCTGAAGAGTGGATAACGTATTGCTGAGTGGATTTTACGTTCGACTTTTAATCTGGAGGTCGCTGGTTCAAATGCTGTCTCGTACCAATGAGTTGGATGGAGCTTATGGCAGGAATATTATTTCTTTATTAGAATTTTTGACAATTAGCTTTTTGATAAAGTAAATTATCGTAAGGAAATCTGCATACATTTGGCAAAAAATTCCAAGGTATAATGTGTAGACCGCATCCCGCATTGGGCCAGCGTGGGGTCTATAAGGTGTACCCACCTAGAAGGCCCAGCGGTAGGACGTGGCTGATTTCTTTCACAGAAAATCTACATAGAGCGTTCTGGAGCTAAGCTACGAGTATAACTAACGTAGATTCCTAAACGACAAAATTATAACACACAGCTTTTGCAACGCTGTATCAGTGCTCAGTTATCGTTTCCCAGCGAGGTGCTCGGATATTGTGACCGTGTCTACTTATTGTAAACTTTTATAGCACCTCGTTGCCCCGTACCTAATTCAATTATTCATACGGGTGCTTTGATAATATCTCCTTGCGTATCATACAGGGTGGGACCTGTATTAGGAACAAATACGTAATATTCCACTTCTGCAGTTTCTGTCTGGTCCTTATTTTTTAACCCTTTAAGAGGGAAGAATAGCTTTAGGATCCTAACGAAATAACGGTACTATTTTTAGAAATTCCATTTCGGGGAAAAACGGTTTCCACTAACTAAATCTTAACAAACCTTTTTAGGGTTCCGTAGCCAAATGGCATAAAACGGAACCCTTATAGTTTCGCCATGTCCGTCTGTCTGTCTGTCTGTCTGTCTGTCTGTCTGTCTGTCTGTCCGAGGCTTTGCTCCGTGGTCGTTAGTGCTAGAAAGCTGAAATTTGGCATGGATATATAAATCAATAAAGCCGACAAAGTCGTACAATAAAATCTAAAAATTTAATTTTTTTAGGGTACCTCCCCTACACGTAAAGTGGGGGTGAAATTTTTTTTTCGCTTCAACCCTAGAGTGTGGGGTATCGTTGGAAAGGTCTTTCAAAACTAATAGGGGTTTTCAATAAACATTTTTTGATAAAGTGAATATATTCGGAGATAATCGCTCCGAAAGAAAAAAAAATGTGTCCCCCCCCCTCTAACTTTTGAACCATAGGTCCAAAAATATGAAAAATATCGTGGAAGTAGAGCTTAAGAAAGACATTAAATGAAAACTATAGCGGACATGATCAGTTTAGCTGTTTTTGAGTTATATAAAAAGTTTTCCCTTCATAGTAAAAAGACTTACTTTAATTAGGTACTGACTATGCAAATTTGCCTATTTGTTTAACTTCGGGTGAAAGGTACCGTTTCATCCCTTGGTTAACAATTTACTATACTTTAAGCTCCAGTTTAGCTTATTGTGACGGAAGAGTAACTACGGAACCCTACACTGAGCGTGGCCCGACATGCTCTTGGCCGGTTTTTGTATTTGATGTCGATCGCTTTAGCTATATTCTATACAGATTTAAGTTTTTATTTATTTTTCTGTATTGATAATGTTGAAAAAAAGCGGCCAAGTGCGAGTCGGACTCGCCCATGAAGGGTTCCTTTATGACGTATTAAAAAAAACTACTTAAACTACTAGATCTCGTTCAACATTTTACCACTTTCGTAGTGTCTCTCGCGCAAACTATTCACTTTAGAAAAAAATTATATTAGGAACCTAAATATCATTTTTGAAGACCTATCCATAGATACCCCACACGTATGGGTTTGACGAACATTTTTTTTTTTTTTTAATTTAATGACGTATTAAAAAAACTACTCACTAGATCTCGTTCAAACCAATTTTCGTTAGAAGTTTGCATCGTAATGTATATCATATATTTTTTTTAGATTTTTCATTCTGTTATTTTAGAAGTTACAGGGGGGGGGGGGGACACACACTTTTTTTCACTTTGGAAGGTTCTCTCGCGCAAACTATTCAGTTTAGAAAAAAATGATATTAGAAACCTTAATATCATTTTTGAAGACCTATCCATAGATACCCCACATGTATGGGTATGATGAAAAAAAAATTTTTTTTTTTTAATTTCATGACGTATTAAATAAAAACTACTTACTAGATCTCGTTCAAACCAATTTTCGGTGGAAGTTTACATGGCAATGTATATCATATATTTTTTTTTAGATTTTTCATTCTGTTATTTTTAGAAGTTACGGGGGGGGGGGGGGGACACACATTTTACCACTTTGGAAGTGTCTCTCGCGCAAACTATTCATTTTAGAAAAAAATGATATTAGAAACCTCAATATCATTTTTGAAGACCTATCCATAGATACCCCACACGTATGGGTTTGATGAAAAAAGATTTTTTGAGTTTCAATTCTAAGTATGGGGAACCCCCAAAATTTATTGTTTTTTTTTCTATTTTTGTGGGAAAATCTTAATGCGGTTCATAGAATACATCCACTTACTAAGTTTGAACAGTACAGCTCATATAGTTTCAAAAAAGTGGCTGTGACAGAATCGGACAGACAGACGGACATGACGAATCTATAAGGGTTCCGTTTTTTGCCATTTGGCTACGGAACCCTAAAAAGGAAAACCTAAAAACCTAATTTTTTATTGTGTCAATAACATTACCACGATTCGAAGCCGGGACCTCCCACTTCGTTGGCAAAAATATTGTGTAAAAATCTTACATGTCTCTAAATAAATAAAAAAGCTTACACATAAATAAACTGTGCTTTTTAAATTGTTTAAGTTTTCCCTCGTGTTATAAGGCCCACTTTGTATAAAAGACATATTCAATAAAACAACTAGGTAGCAATAAAATAAATTCGTCCACTGTTATCTGTAGTCCCCAAGTACGGACATTTGGTAAAGGAATGAGTCGCTGGGGTGTTTGTGCGTTCCTGGGGTCAAGGGAAGGAAAATCAGTTTAGAGACCTCAGAAGCGCATTGACACTACTCAATGCACTTCTGACGTCAGCACCTGTGATTTGTTTGCATGGAGATGGACGACCGTGTACCGGGAATGCCTGAAGTATTGCGAGATGATGGAAGACAGGCCTTCCACAGTCGGTGTATAAGACTACTACTGTTATGTGATGCTGTGTTGTTATTTTCTGTCCTTCCTATGTATCTTGTACGTACGTACTTTTCTATTATGTTTTTCTTGGAATGAAATATTTTGTTAGTTTAAATTAAGCTTCCCGGCGTATTGGTATTTTTATACTGTAATACCATGTAGCTATAATTGCATTAAATTAAATTAATATTTTATAGAAATCGTAAAATTAGAACTGTAAGGTTGAATTTGACTTCGAATTGCGCTGGCACTAATGTATAAGAAACCAGCTAGATTCATTTCGAGTGAATTATTTAATTTATTAGTCAAATTAGTTAAGGAGCCGACTGATTAATACGGGAGCTGAGATTTAAATATTTTAGGTGAATATATCCGTCTCGCTAACGGAAGCGGCTCCTAAAACTAGTGAGGTAAGGACAACGCCAGATTAGCCGAATTATTCTGCGTAAAAAAAAACGGTGTTTCGTACTCGACTGTTTCCTCCTCCAAAACTTAACCTAATGTAACAAAATTTTGATATCTAAATGCTAATGAAATTATCCATGTCAGACTGTTTTGTTGTTTAGGCTAATTGATTTCAGTTTTTAATACCACGCTTCTCATTGCGGCCTAGTAAATTAGGCCGTTTTTGCGAATATTTGAAGTGCACTAGCGCTATAAGAAACAAAAATATCAAAAAAAGCAAATAGTCCGACACAGATATTAATTATGATAGCTTCGAAAACCACGGAGGAATCAGTCGAGTACGTTTGTATGGAGAAGTTAGGTACCACTCCTGTAGCCTCTTAACAGTCCGCCGGTCGGTATTGGCCTGTCGGTTGCAACAAAAATTTGACAGTTCCGAACTACTGACAGGGCGATGCTCTCCGACGGACTGTGAAGAGGCTACAGGAGTGTTCTTAACGTTCATAATTTCTCCATACAAACGTACTCGACTGCTTCCTCCGTGGTTTTTGAAGCTAGAGCAATGATTTTTTCAAACGAATCAGTGGGCCCCTTTACACAGCATTACAGTATTATTTACCAAGGCACTGAGAAACAGATTTACTACTGTGATGTGGTAAGATAGATCGTGTTATTTACGAATACGAGTTAGTTACGAACATGCTAGCGAATATGTAATGACATACAAACTAGTGATAGACGTACAGAAACGTGTCATTGTAAACTTTATATTTTCATAGAAAATTGACCTTAATGATGAAATTGTCACACTTTGTCTGTTGTAAATTTAATTATATTACAATATAATAATTTACTGTATATTTACCGCACTGTTACATGCTAAATATTAGTAGGTAAAGTATATTTTTAAGAGGACATAGTAAACACCCCTATGATGGGACTGGCACTAGTAATGGACAAATCCTGTAAAATAAGTATTTACCACCAGTTTTATACGCTGGTAACATTTTATCACAAACAAGAACAATAGAGATACTTAAGTTTAATTTTTCATTGAAATATGTTAGTTTGAAAATTAATGACGCCATACATCCCATGACTGGAGCAAAAAACATAGTTTTAATTTGTTAATAATATTTAAACCAATCATCTTTCATTGAATACATAGAAAACATAATTTAGGTGACGTTAACATATAATTTTCTGATAACTTACCTGAATCCGTTTTAAAGCTAAAATTAATTCGCCTTAAAGTTTATCCCAATAATTTATAGGTACATATAATAAAAGTGCCCTATTTGTCATAAACCCTAAGTTAATATTAATGCGATATTTTTCCTCCGCAGTGTGAGACGATTTATTAAAACATAAGTGATCCTATATGTTCAGTCGAGTTCTACAAGCGTATAAATGCTCCTAGATTTATTAAAATTCATCTAGATCTCGGAGGACATTTGAAATTATTATCTTGCGAAAACAGTCAAGTGCAAAAATATGTATCGAAAGAATCGACTCATAAATATGGTACTACGCTCTTATTACACTGGAATAAGATGCTATGGGACATATTTTGGAATAAGATGTGTACACCCATATTTTTACACTTGACTGTACAGTGCGCTCTGGGACCCCATGGAACTAGAGTTTGAACGATAAAGCAGGTTTATTTTTGGAAAATAAAATTGTCTAATGGTCGACCTTCGCTGTGTATGCACTCCTGTGGAGGAGGAACAGGTTGAGGTTTTAGACGCGGAAAAGGTTGGACTTTTCCGCGTATGCCGAAATTAATGCAAAACTTACGCATTGCGGTACTAAGTGAAAAGTTTTTGGCCCGATACGCCACAAAAGCATATAATATATAATGCACGCTGTATTGCTGGCCATCGATCTATTCACCCAGCATGTTTACTAATCAATCCGTAACCCTCACGAAACTAAATCACTCCGAGCTCCATCTAATCTAAACCAGTTCACGTTCGAAAATTACTTGAATTTTAAATCAGAAATCTGCCGCTGGGCCCTGTACTTTCTGTATGAATTGTCATTAAAATTTCAGAAAATACGCCTCTGGCTCTCCACGAGGCGGCTGAAATCGACATTGACTTTTGATTCCCATTAAAAACCAGTGCTTTGACTTTCATAATTACTTGTGGTCCATTCCAGCTCCATGGAGTGGACAATAAATTTTAATTCGAGGTCTTTCAAAGCCGGTCGCGCGGAGGCTTTGCAAAGATTATTATTTCAGAACAGATTGGGCATATGCTACTTAAATGTATGAGTGACACTCTGAAACGTAGAATTTTTTTTATACTACCCGCCCGCCTTATAGTAAGCAGTCTCCGTAGCCTATGTACGCTTGCAACTCCAATTTATCCTTTTTTTCTTATAGATGTAGGTAGCACTTCATAATTGTCCACGTTTCGATAGATTATGGTGATGGTCAAAATGGACTTGTTTTATCTACTTCTTTTTCATGAAAACTTAGAATTTTCTTTCTTTTGAAGCAGAAATATTAATATTGATATAATGTGAAAAACTCTGGCGTCTTTTCATGTTTATAATTTTAATAAAAGTTTACTCTGTGAGATTTAAGTACCTCGTTACTCGTAAAACTTAGAAAACCTTTAAACCTACCTACATACCTTTTAAACCCACCACCACCACCTTACAGAAAACCGCAGCCAAATAACACTAGAACATACTCATAGTGTTGTGTTCCTGCCGGTGAGTAAGGTTGCCAGAGCCCTCGACAATGGGGTATGTTATAGGGCATGTAAGTCCTCTGGAGTTGCAGGCGTACATATGCTACGGAGACTGCTTAGCATCAGGCGGGAAAAACTAAAATGTTAAAATGACTGATAAGGTTAAACAATTATCATAGGCTTCTTAGACTTAACAGACGTTTATGAACAACGGTATTAAAGATGTTCAAAGGAAGTAAACTCTCTATAGGTAATATTTATTCTTTGCCCCTGTCGACCACTCTGGCCAGCGTCCAAAACTCGCTAATGGAATTTCGTCCGTCTGTGACCGTGCTCTTCACCACCAGGCTCTAGAGCACTTGAATGTAAAAATTATGCAATTCAGTGAATCCTTTTACTAAGAAGCCCCGTTTGAATGCATATGTCGAGGTGGGAAGCTGCCAATATGTCATACGTGGACTACGTGGTAGATTAGGTGGACATTAACCCCCTTATTCATAAACGTCTACTATATTTACGATACCGCTAATAATCGTTTGTTCCTTTCCATCATACCAATATGTCGGAAAGGGACAAGACAAACGATTATTAGCGGCATCGTAACTTTATTAGACGTTTATGAATAAGGGGGTAAATTTCTTCATTTCTTCAAACGTAAACGTTGAAATGACGCATAAGGAAGAGCAATCAAATTTCGACAGTCTTTGATTTGATATTAGTAATTAGAACGTCTAATAGGGAGTATTACTCCAATGTTTTGCCGCCAGAGTGCAGCACTAGCTCTTATCGTAAACCATAGAGTAACTTATACATACTGTACCTTAAACTGTTTTTTGACAAGTTTTCCCAGATAAAATAAAACTTTTTAACAAAAAATAAAACCGACTTCAAAAATTACCAATAGCGCCAGACATGTACCTATAACATTTGAAGAGTTCCTTCGATTTCTCCAAGATCCCATCATCAAACCCCGACTTGGTGCCAACGAGACCATCTCGGAGTTATTCCAGTTCGATAAAAAAAAAATATTTTGTAAATCGGTTCACGATTGTTGGAGATATCGAGTATCGAATTGAGAACCTCCTCCTTTTTTGAAGTCGGTTAAAATATGTCTCTGATGCATCAAGGCGGTTTGTTTATAAAGGGCCTACCGGGAAACGTGAAAATCGATATTTAGTTATCTGCCTCTTCATCGCTCGAATATGTAAGAGTGATAGAGAGGTTAGAAAACGAAATTTCGAAATTCTTGTTTCGCGGACCCTCAGATTGTAATGGATTGTGGTAGATTTTTGAATACACCATTAACACTTTTTTGATCTAACATTATATGCGGGAAAATTCACATAAGAATAAGCTTACAGACGTAGCATTAAAAACTCATCACGTAAGAACTCCTATACTTAACTAGCGATAAAAAGTGAATGGCACAGCATCTAGTAGACTCATTAGAGCTCGAATAAAATCTCAATTTAGTTGGATCTCGATTTGATATTACTTGCAATGCATCTCGCTCGGACAAACACTACATAAAACGCGCGAGTGAGGTGAAAGTTATTTAAAATCAATTTAAACATCAAGATGAGATACAGTTTATAGGTATAGGTAGGGTCGGCAAAGTAAAAATACGTGTTGACTGTTCAACGTTCTGTATTCAAGTGCGGCAAGAATAATGATATTGAGCGAATGACAGATTGAGCGAATGAGTGAATGTATTTATACAATGAATGAATGAATGCAAGGTAGACTTGGATTTTTGTAATATACCAACACAGTTCATCTTTAGCCCCAAATCGGAAATCATAGATTAGGTTGGAAGTTTCAAAGTCAAAGTCTGTCTTGTCTGTTAGTAAATTTAAAAATTATGTAAAACGTAAGCTTATCTCTAAAGCCTATTATAGCACACATGAATGATGAAACACCGTGGGATTAAGTGTGATTGTAAAGAATGAATTATTTATTGTTAAGTTATTAATGATGAAATTGATAATTCAATGTATATATATATGTACCGTATTTTTTGACATTTAGATTTTATTCTAGAAAGGTTCTAAGACTAGTATTTTTATACAATTTTGATGTTTGACGATCCTTTTGTGAAATTCTTATTATTAAGTTTACCATATCTATAATAGTTCAATGTTTTTTTTAGAACAATAATAACTGCATCAATAAATTGCTCTGATATTTAGATTAAGATGATATTTGTAAAATTTGACGATTTAAAAGTGCTTGTTGCTAGGCATTTTTGAATAAAGAATATATTGACTTGACTTGACTTGAAAGTGACGACCAGTCTAGCCTAGTGGGTGGACCCTGCCTATGAAGCCGATGGTTCTGGTTTTGAATCCCGGTAAGGGCATTTATTTGTGCCACACGCGGGTGGTTCCATGGATATCTACCGAATCCTACACAAGAACAGCGCAGCACAAAGCTGTTGTGTCCGACTCTAGTAAAAAATCCGACATTAGTCATTTTTGTAAACGGCAAAGAATTATGCGCATAATATGATATATTAGGAACACAGCTTTTTAGGCGAATTGAAGCATTATTATAGTGACATTTATGTGAGCGTTATGCCAATCGTGTTATGCCATGTGAAAATATGACAATCCATTTTATGCCAAAATGAGGGCACCCAGAGCAAAAAGAGGGCATGTTGTGTCGCCAAAATGATTTTTGTTTTTTAAGATTTTTTGTTCTTTAAACCACGTCGGTGGCAGAGAAGCATACGGCCCGCCCGATGATAAACAGTCTCCGTAGCCTATGGACGCCTGCAACTCCAGCGGTGTTACATGCGTGTTGCCAACCCTAACCGTAAGGAATGTATGGGCCTTCGTTGCCGGAAAATAAATTATTATTGATTTTGAATTAATTTGATTGTCAAATTAATATCAACTCAAAACACTATATTGAAAGTTCGGACACCACTCTGAGATGGCTCTCGCTAAATTTTCAATCTTGCAGCGGCTAATGACAGCCCGGCTCATTACACGTGGCTTTCTGACTCGCTCTCGATAGATTGTCGTAGTTTATTTTTCATTTAGGATGAAAATGTTTCCTACTTAAGGAAGATACTTTTTCTATGATATAGGTGGAAAGCAAGCAGACGAATTGCCTGATGGTAAGCTATTGCGCTTATGCGCTTCATATTGCATGCCTATGCATATGTAGGAGTTTAATTTGTATTATTCAATTTTACTTTTAATTGTAACATTCCTTAACGTATTCACTGCCAGCAACCCGCCAGGCGGGCGCTCAGTCTGTAGTCACTTTTCGCTACATACGCATTTTGCCATGTTATCGGCTACGCTTGTAGCGCGTAGCACGCGCTGGCACTGAATGTGTTAATATTGAACGCGGTTGCTGCTACTACTTTAATTCGGACTCCATCCTACATATAGGGGCTTGTGCACAAATCACGCGAGGTTTGATAGGGGGGTTCGAGGTTCGAGGTTCATGACCCCCCTTCACGAAAAAATCACGATAGATCACGTTGGGGGAGGGGGAGGGAGTATAACGATATACGTGTATTTTTCTACAGTGAACGAAACTAAGAAAAAATGTCTGCCACATGAGTAGATACTTTTGCTCCGTTTCGTTAAACATAAATCTTCACTTTGCACTTCAAAATAGCGAGACTATTTTAGGAAATTTTGGAGCGCGTATAATAAATATATAATTAACGCAAATAGAAAAATTACCAATATACGATACCGTTTACCTCAAAATTATGTCAAATGACATGAGGTTATGCGGGGGTCGGGGGACGGGGGGATGGGGTAGCCAAGAACCTCACTAAATATTACCAAGGGGGAGGGGGGAGTCAAAAAGTAGCCGAAAAAAACCTCGCGTGATTTGTGCACAAGCCCTAAGGCTACCGGTATATTTCGGCGACTTAAAATGTCACTGTTTTTTACGGAACAGCAGAGGGCCTACCGCGAACCACGTTCGATGTGTTGCCTCTCTGTCGCACTTGTAAATTCGTGCGTAAGTGTGATAGGGAGGCAACTCGTCGATCGTGGTTCGCGTTAGGCCCTCTGGTTGTTTTGTCGATATTTTGGGGCAATCTCATAATAAAAGCCGATCAATATTAAAAAGAATTGGCCTCTCTACCTTCTATAGTATTAAACGTCAATGAACTGTTTTAGCTGTAATCAATTTAACCGTTTCCTTTAAATTTACTTAATTTCCTTAAAAAGAAAACTAGAATTACCAATAACATTAAAATCCATTTACGTATAAATAAATACGACGTCGTTTCAATACTTATTAAAAGGAATACGTTCTTTAATAAGTGTGTGGGAAACGTCGGTAATACACTCAGTACAGTGAAGAAATGGAGCAAATAAGGAGAATATTCAATCAAAGAGGGAGTTTTATTTACAGAAAACAGCGATTAGGAGGATTCTGTTTTAACGATTTGTTATGGTTTGAACTGGTTTTGATATGTTCTTGAAACAAGGCTCGGAACCGGTTTATAAAAACCGGTTTATTTCGGTTTCCCTCCAAACTTTTATAAGAACGCGAAAGTTTTAAGAACTTTATTATAACCTAAAAAAATCAGTTTGCCACGAAAACATAGACACCAACATAGGAAGAAACTTGTTTTTATTGCTCTAACGTTTTTGACAAGAACTGTTCTCATAAAAACCGGTTCAAAAATAACGGTTTTTCGAGCGGAAACAAAATTAAAAGGTTTTGCGCCAAGTTGCGGTTTGGAAATTTAACCGGTTTCCGAGCCTTGTCTTTAAGGATCGCTCACGCTTATTGGGGCAAGCGACATGGAGTGAAAGTCGTATGTGATGTTCGCCAAACACTGAGACAACCGTCAAGGCCGTCCCAAAACCACTTTAAAACCGGAAAAAAAAATATTCTGGTATTACGAGTACCTACTTGATTACTTCTAAACGCTTCTCACTACACCCACCTGGACATTTTTCTGTTGACCTTATGCATGACTGTTAGAGAATGCCATGAGGCGTTAAGTCGGCCATTTGTACCTTTTTTGATGTGCAATAAAGTTTAAATAAATAAATAAGAAATAAAATGCTGCATAGAACAGAGAAAGACGATTCTGTTTTATCGTTTTGATATGGTTATCGTCTCCTTATGATACGATCTTGAGTCGTATTATCACCTAATGAGCTCCAATAAGTGCGATAGAAAATATCTTATGACCTTATGAGACGAGAGATCGACCTAGCTCCAAACTAAGCAAAGCTTGTACTATGAGTACTCGGTGACAATATACATACGTATAAAGATAAATACATGCTTGTATACATAGGAAACACCCATGACTCATGGAACAAATAAATGCCTTTACCAGGATTCGAACCCAGGACCATCGGCTTCATAGGCAGGTTCACTACCAGGGCCACTAGGCCAGACCAGGCGTCTGACATACCTGACTCACTTACTCACTGATACTCACTGACTTAGTGGTTAACACATTGAGTGCCGGGAACCCGCTCGGCGGGCGCTCTGTACGTAGTCGCTTTCCTCTACAAAGCAGGAAAACGCTAGAATCGGCTACGCGTGTACGTTGGCAGTGAATGCGTTAATGCGATGATGCGTACGCGACGTTTGGTGCCCAGAATTCTACACGTCTCATACTCGTAGTAAGGTTTTTGCGATACCTACGCTTTCGCTAAGCTTACACTACGTGTGCTGAGGGCCATAAAAAGACTAGGCGTCTTTGACCACGTCTAAGGGCGAGCAATACTTTCTTGCACCTCCTATACGAATCCCGTTCAGGATTATGATAACGAGAGAGATGGTGCTGCCATTTATACAACTTTGCAACATATCAAATTGTTAAAACAGAATCTACCTCCGGTACGAAATAAAACTGCTAAGAGTTCTTACCTTTGCGTTTGGATGTAAAGGGAACGTACAGTATTATGAGTGCACGGTGCATCTAGGTTTTATTTGTGTAAAATTCTACGTGCTTTTTTATAGTTGTCGTCTTAGATTTGTCCGATATAATACCTATCACAGCCATAGTAGATTGTGTGTTTGTGAGTCGTAACTCACTAGACGAATACATACGTTCTAATATATAAATGCTGTTATAGTCGATAGTTTTCAAGCTGTAACAATTGTAAGTAAAACCGCACGTGCTACTTACCTGCATGAAGAAAAACCGGACAAGTGCGAGTCGGACTCGCCCACCGAGGGTTCCGTACTTTTTGTACTTGTTGTTATCTGTGAAAATTTCAACTGTCTAGCTATCACGGTTCATGAGATACAGCTTGGTGAGATACAGTACGAAACCCTAAAAAGGTTCAGCCACTTTTAACCGGTTATTGAATTACTACTCGTATGGAAATTGTTATAAGATTCAAAATGAATGAAGGCTGTGTGGTCCCTCTACGGTTACTGAGTGCCGGCGAGTCGAACGCTACAGAACCAGTCTAAAATGTGAATGCAGGCAAACTTTAAATCCAGTTTTGCAGGGGTCTGTCTAGATCTAAGCTATGTACTGTGTTTTCTTATAAATAATTGAATACAGACATTATGTTTCCAGCTTTTTTGTCGTCCAAAATGATTCCTACATTGTTACTGGGTGCCGAATTTTCAGAAGCGATCGTCATCATTGTTCAGTTGGAATTTTACTAAGTACTGCAGGTTTGACACGGGCGATATCATTGATGATGTTGATAAAATAAGTGACACATTGAATGATTGAATCGTGGAAGTAATGCGGCAACAACAACTGAGTCCCATGTTATAGGTATTGAGAATTCACCAGCGATATGTATACCAAATGTTGTATTGCATCATACTCACGATGTCGGGTCAGAACCGGTTTTATCTTCATACAAAAAATACCGGTATTATTACATTCTTTTTCGTTCTTTGGTTTATTATTTCATTTTTAATGGGACTATCTAATAATGCGAAGTTGTTACCTAAATACATGATCCAGTCCTGCGTAAAGAGTATAAAATAATTAAAAATATTGGGCTATTTCGGGATTTAAAAATAAACCGGTTCCGAGCCGGTAATTTTCATTATCATCAATTTTCACCGTACGTGTGCTTGGCGGTAGGAAAAAGTTAGTAGCAGTAGATCTGGTTACTTACCAGACCAACTTCTACCAACTTTTAACAACGGTTTTACAGAACACAGAAAATTACGCAGTAACATTATATCTCGCGGACGAAAAGCGCGGCGATAAAGAAACTCAAAGTATCAGCTTATCGTCAGACGACTGGAACTGCACTCCGGGCGATTTGTCAAACTTTCGCTACCTACCAAAACAGAAGCCATACTCCCACCAGTCTAACAAGACCTTCTTCTGTCCTCCTCAAACCCCCGCAACCGTCAAGTTATACAAGAACCAAAAGAGACGAGGGAGGTCAGGAAATACTGGCCGCTATACGCGACAGATTGAGAGCATCTCATCTCATGTATAATTCACTAGCGACTTTGAATCGCGAACGAAACTTGGACCATAATGCATTTTGTTTTTGTCCCACATGAAATATTGCAGTGAATAAATGAATATATTCCTTGAAGCATATTTTGATGTTTCAGGCTATTGCGAAACAGTTTTAGCAAAGTCAAAAAATATAGGTTTTATAAAAAAATTATGACCTTTATTTTTCATTATAATATTTTATATAAATTAATTATTATTCGGCAAGCAATGTACCTATCAATTAGTGATGTTTCGACGCAAAACGTTGCATTTAGGTAATGACGCGACGTCACAAAACTGTCAAGTACGAAATACATTGCCGCTCGAAAACGGCTCAATAATGCTCTGGTTCTGGTACAAAATAAAAAAAAAAACCTTTCAGAATCGTTTTATAGCACAAAAACCTACGTCTAGTTTAAGTTTACGGTTTTATCAAAAATACACACTGTTATATAGTTTACAAGTCATGACTTGTCATTCTGACGAGTCAAATAGGCCTCCAAGGTTGTGCCAAAATTAAACTTTCACCACTTTGTTAACATAAAGTTTAGTTTGGTACATATTTGAACGGCAAGGCTAAGTGTTTAATTTTCCCGAATCGGCCGTTATTATTGGTCCTTGGAACTTCAGAGGGCTTTACCCTTGTTGCTAATTTTATAAATTTTGAGCCTGTTATCTTAATTAATTACGCAGTGTCTTACGTGAGCGAAGACCCGCTAATGCGACGCGGCGCGGCGGCCCAACGGCATTCGCGTTCATAACGAGATCGTCCACGCAGGACACTTCCATAGCTATCAAAGGCTTGAATTCACCCGCGCCGCGCCGCGCCGCTTTGCGTTCGCGAGTTATTCGCTCACGTAAGACGCTGCGTTAAAACTATAAGTACTTGAGGGCTACTTATATTATTGCCGCGTTCAAATATTAACAGTTATAGGTAATTAAATTTCTTTATCTTCTAGAAAAAGACTATGTAATTTAAACGACGAAAATGACGAAGCCTGTTGCGGATAGCTTTATTGTTTGTGTGTAAACGACGTATGTTGCTGATTTATGGTTATACCCACCTGACGAAACTTACGTTGCGGATTCGATTTACTTAGGAGCATTTTTCAGTTGCAAACGAATGTGAATAAACAGAACCGCTAGTGTAATCGAAGTGAACAGTAGAAATAAATGCCCCATGTTATCCTCGACCTATATCAGTGTTGTCTCGAATATGATGGGTCGCTTTATGCCCTAGTTGTGTACTCTACTACTCTCCTTGAAGAATCATAATAATTAAATTTCGTTCTTATGATTCGGAACTCATAATCCATAAAGACACGTACAGTCTGTGTCCAAAATGTATGAAAAAGCCAAAAAAAAATTTCGCGGTTTCGGGATTGGTTCCATTAAAAGTAGCTCAAGTGTAGCTAGTAGAGTCCTGCTTTTAAAGCCCCTTGATGGGAGACACCCTGTATAGATACAATTAAAAATAAATAAATAAATATTATAGGACATTATTACACAAATTGACTAAGTCCCACAGTAAGCTCAATAAAACTTGTGTTGGGGGTACTTAGACAACGATATATATAATATATAAATATTTATAAATACTTAAATACATAGAAAACACCCATGACTCAGGAACAAATATCCATGCTCGTCACACGAATAAATGCCGTTACCAGGATTTGAACCCGGGACCATCAGCTTCGTAGGCAGGGTCACTACCCACTAGGCCAAACCGGTCGTCAAAACATCAACAATTATATTTCTCTTTGGAAAATGGTATACGAGAAAGAAAGAACTTGGTACTTTTGATACGTCTGATAGGTACGCTACTTATGATGCTGGTTGTAAATGTATTTTTTTAATTATTCCCTTTGATTGTAACTTCTATCTGTGAAGTGTTTGAATTATATGTAGTCTGAAAAATTAATATTTATTTATTTATTTAATCTTTATTGCACAATACATGAAGGTACAAATGGCGGACTTAATGCCTTAAGGCATTCTCTACCAGTCAACCAATGGGTTAAACCAGAAAGATTAAGTAGGTGCAGTGTCTTTTAAAGTAAATGAATTTGTAACCGAGACTATATATGAATATAAACTATATATTGATAAACTTACACATATACTTAATACAAATAAACATACATATATTAATACATACATAATTATACCAAGTGTGAATTATTAAGTTGATGAAGATGAAAGTTTGTCAAGGATTTAAGTAATATAGAAATAAATTTAAATCTGTAAGATGTAAAAACCAAAGAATTTTAATTTTGTACTTAATGCACATTTAAAACCTTTTAAACGAATTCTTACACCGTCTAAAAACAGATCACGTCCCACTCCAATAAAAGACCCATATTATCAGCTAAAAACCAACAGCTAATCAAATCCAATTACATTCAAACCAGCAAAATGGTGCTCGACGTCATGATGACGTAATGGAGAGTCCCTCTGTGCTAATAATTAAGCTGTATTTTGGGACCAAACAAGCGAGGTTGGCCAAAAGTTTACCCATTACCGGGTTCAGGGAATTCGGAGTCTAGGGGTTTCGATCAACTGTTAAATACGTTTTTAGCTACAAAATTGATGGATGTCTCTATTAAAATAACTTTAGTGTTGTATAATTCATTAGAATTAAGTCGGAAACTAAAGATGTATAAAGAAAAGTATACGATTATAATTTTGTCTGCGAAGCTCAAGCGCTTTCAATCAGATCGTTAAATTGTAAGGTTTAACTGTATAAAATAAAAGCGGCCAAGTGTGAGTCGGACTCGCCCAGGAAGGGTTCCGTACCATTTATGACGTATTAAAAAAAATACTTACTAGATCTCGTTCAAACCAATTTTCGGTGGAAGTTTGCATGGTAATGTACATCATATATTTTTTTAGCTTTATCATTCGGTTATTTTAGAAGTTACAGGTGGGGGGGGGGGGGGGGGGGGGTACTCATTTTACCACTTTGGAAGTGTTTCTCGCGCAAACTATTCAGTTTAGAAAAAAATGATATTAGAAACCTCAATATCATTTTTGAAGGCCTATCCCTAAGATACCACACACGTATGGAGTTAATGAAAAAAAAATTTTTGAGTTTCAGTTCTAAGTATGAGGAATCCCCAAAATTAATTGTTTTTTTTTTCTATTTTTGTGTGAAAATCTTAATGCGGTTCACAGAATACATCTACTTACCAAGTTTCAACAGTATAGTTGTTATAGTTTCGGAAAAAGTGGCTGTGATATAAACGGACAGACAGACAGACATGACCAATCCATAAGGGTTCCGTTTTTTGCCATTTGGTTACGGAACCCTAAAAAGGTCTCCAGGCCAACTATAGTGGGAATGACAGCAATAAACAATAGACAATACATACAAAGTTAATAATAATAATTCAGCCTATATACGTCCCACTGCTGGGCACAGGCCTCCTCTCATGTGCGAGAGGGCTCGGGCTATAGTCCCCACGCTAGCCCAATGCGGATTGGGGACTTCACATACACCTTTGAATTTCTTCGCAGATGTATTGCAGGTTTCCTCACGATGTTTTCCTTCACCGAAAAGCTAGTGGTAAATATCAAATGATATTTCGTACATAAGTTCCGAAAAACTCATTGGTACGAGCCAGGATTTGAACCCGCGACCTCCGGATTGAAAGTCGGACGTCATGTCCACAAAGTTAAGCAAATGAAAAATGAACTACATTTCTAAGTTTTAATTTTCTCCATGAGAAACTTAGGTATGCAATGTAATGTAATGTAATGTAATGCAAAGTTAGATCAAAGTTTGTGTTTAAAGAGAACAAAAGGAATTAATTAAGAAGCAACCGTCTTTGGCAATTTGTTGCTTAGTGGGCTTATATGTAAAAAAAAATTTTTTTTTCATCTATGAATAAAAGTATTTATTTACAATAACAATATACATAATGGATATACAGATGATTACTATAACTAGCTTATATCTAAAATAGGCCCTTGAGGCATTGTACCAAGGATGCTGGCGGCATTTCCTCGTTGTATCGCAATACTGATACGTTGTGCGAGGAAGCCGCCAGCTCTTCGGTCAAAATAAAATTGAAATGGAATAAACATGATTACGCCTTATTCGACTTCAAATACTCGTACCTACGAGATGATGATGATGATGATGTGATGGCGCTGGTGGCCTAGCGGTAAGAGCGTGCGACTTTCAATCCGGAGGTCGCGGGTTCAAACCCCGGCTCGTACCAATGAGTTTTTCGGAACTTATGTACAAAATATCATTTGATATTTACCAGTCGCTTTTCGGTGAAGGAAAACATCGTGAGGAAACCGGACTAATCCCAACAAGGCCTAGTTTTACCCTCTGGGTTGGAAGATCAGATGGCAGTCGCTTTCGTAAAAATTAGTGCCTACGCCAAATCTTGGGATTAGTTGTCAAGCGGACCCCAGGCTCCCATGAGCCGTGGCAATGTGCCGGGACATCGCTAGGAAGAAGAGGTAAAGTTTTCAAGTAGGATTATATTACAGCCATCTAAGCTTAGAGCACCGGTTTCTTCGATTGGAATTAGATCCAACATAATTTTATTTATATATAGGTGATCAACCCAAGATATCATAAAACCCCAAGATAAAAGATGTGCCGAAAGATAAACGTGAACGTGGTAGGCCCAGACGGAGATGCCCGGACGACTTAGCACATCAACGTGAGCTATGGACCAACGGGACTGGCCTCTGCCCAACAGTGGATAACAGGCTAAAAAAGAACGAGTTGATCAAATGAAATGCCCACAAGTATTTTGTAAAAAAAAGGATATGTACAGTCAGCGTCAAATACTTTGTAGCAGTCAAAGTGGCCAAATAGTTCGGTACACCATACTAAATATAAATATATAAACTATACACATTTTTGACGTTCTTTGCTAAACGTCTAAACTTCGTCATCTAAACGTTGAAAACTTGGAATTGACAACCCTACCCCACATTCTATTATCCACACTGACGCTTTTGTATGCATTACGGAACACGAGCGGTCACCACGTCTACTTAGTGAACCTTCTGTACACTCAATAAGGACTGTAATCCTTTGTCTTGACTTTTTCGTAAATAACTATGTCTCCAACTAAAGTTGTTTGGATAAAAATTCTTCAGGTAATGTTGGTAGTGGATTAACATGGCGATGTGGGAGGAAAACAACACTAATCGCACCCTTTTTGAATTTTAAATTGTGGTTTTGTCTTTTTCTTGTGTCTATAATATTAAATTAAACACAAAGTACCTGGGCGACCGAGCTTTGCTCGGTTATAACTATTTATTGTAATATGAGTAGGTGATAATCTTAACTACATTTTTTTTACTAAATTAAACTTGTCTAAAACAATAAAAATTAAAAAAAGTATATATAAACTTGATTATATTTAAAAAAAAAGTTTATCACCGGGCGAGATTCGTACCCGTAACACTCGTTTCTAGCCGTCCGCGTCTTAACCCGCTGGACCAGACGGACAGTGACCGGTAACACGAAATTAGCGACCATATTCTGCGTCGAAAGAAAAACGCATGAAAACTCGAAAACACGCGTTTTCCCAAACATAAGACTAATCTAGATAGATTGTATACCCCCAAAAGCCCCCATATACTAAATTTCAGCGAAATCGTTAGAGCCGTTTCCGAGATCACAGAAATATATATATACAAAAATTGCTCGTTTAAGATATAGAAAGGTGTGTCGAGTTTTGTACTTATGGTGGTGATTTGTTATATTTATTTGGGTATGTTTGAAGAAAGGCATTTGTTATTTATTTGACATCTACTGTACAAAATGAATGCCAATAAGCTTCTTGAAACACATGTTATAGACAAATAGATATAGCGTGACTCATCCGTTATGTACTCGTAAGCACAAAATAGAGGAGCTGGTCAGTAAATAAATACACTACAACCCACAACTCTAAAAGCTTGTGTAAAATCTACAAAGCAGCGTCAATTTCCATGAAAGCCTGCCACTCGTCCGTACTATCTTTTTAAAATAAAAGGGCGTATTTCATTGCGTGAGTCCATGGAGATATGACCTTTTATCTCAGAACTTAGGTTCGGTCCATCGGCACCGGAATATCCCGTCACCACACGCTGTTGACAGATAATTTCGTCGGCACGAGGTTAAGGATGTGCTTAGCTGTATTTCCTGGAAGTATTGAGTAACTTGAAAATTTTAATAAGGGTCAAAACTTTTTAGTATGAGTTAAGCTCATGCATCTTTTCTATGGACTTCACAATTGACTGAAGCGTTAGCCAAGGTCTCTGTTTTAACTACGGCATTTTGCTTTCGTATGTCCTCTACAGGTCGCAATTCTTAACCCGTTCTTGTGAAATTTTGTGTGCAGATTCTATCATTTCATAGGTTTTTTGTCGATCCAGTATGGTTTTTTTAAATTCGGAAATTGGTATAAAGAACTTAAGCGCCAATAGCGTCTATGGCGCTTAAGATCATTATGATTGTGATAACGACTCAATGAACTAGGTATTTTTCACTTTTAAATTTTAAACACAAAGTCATTAGTATAAATAGATTTTAATGCCAAATTTTCTTGCTGGAGCTTCAAGTACATCACCATCAAAAGGAGCGGATAAAGTTCCTTACTTGACCTTTCATCGTGATAAAATGTTGTACTCAGCTAAAATGAACTAAGATTTAAAATCTTGGAAACATGATCTATTTTTAGTCGTTATCTTCATTACTAAACGTAAAAGCTTTCCCTCAGGTCCTCCAGGTGGTTAAAAAGTTTTTGTTAAAATGTTTACAAACTATTGGGAACAGTTTATCGGTATTCGATTTCTTCTAACGAGTTTTATTTCATGTACTAATTCACACTAACAAAAAGGTAACGCCTAGTGTGATCAATCACTCCTCTTTCTTTACCATCATAACTAGCGAAGATATGTATCACACAAATTAACTATATACTCCTACCGGGATTCGATCCCGGGACCATCGGCTTCATAGGCAGAGTCTACCCACTAGGCCAAACCGGTCGTTCTCATCGTCGGTCATTTGGACACTTTCTTTTGTAGATATATGATAGATAGATAGAATACTCTTTATTGGCACACCTCAGTAAAAATATACAAGAAAAATAAACCATTGATTAAATTTAGAGGCAGACAACAGGCGGTCTTATCGCTAAAAAGCGATCTCTTCCAGACAACCTTTGGGTAGCGGAAATAGAGAAGTTAATCGAAAAAGTAGGTGTTGCTAAACCGTTATGAAGCCTAAATATCAAATATATCTATTTCTCGTGTCAATATTGTACCGAAATTAGGAATGGCTATTTCACGACACTACGCGGGACAATGCGACCTGACCCAATTAGATAGCTGTTGGCCTTAAATCAAAAACAGATGGGAGTTGCGTGAACTGCGCTTGAAATTCTTGTTCACTCCACCAGCTTAGCATATATGCCAGTCAACGTTATAGTGGTTAAATTGACTTTCTTTCTAGCAAAGCGTAGAAATATAGCCTAGCTCTGAACTTTCTAGCTCATGTATAACAGAGAGTCCTCCGAGGTTTTTTTTTTTAATACCACTACGGTGGTAAACAAGCTTACGGCCCGCCTGATGGTAAGCAGTCACCGCAGCCTATGGACGCCTGCAACTCCGGAAATGTTACATGCGCGTTGCCGACCCTTTAAAAACCTGTACACTCCTTTTTTGAAGGACCCCATACTGCAGACCCTCGGGAAAACCTCGGAAGGGAGCTCATTCTACAGCCGGAGCGTCCGCGGGAGGAAATTCCTCTTGAACCGCACAGTACGCGACCATTTAGGTTCTAAGGTGTGATGATGAACACCCTGCCGACGGCGAGCGGTGCGGTGATAGAAAGTGGCCGTTGGCATCATGTCAAACAATTCCTCAGAGCACAGCCCATTGTACAAGCGGTTGTTCGGATTAATCCCTGCCGCTTTTTTTCGCCCACGTTCTACGCTTAGATGGGTGGCAGTCCTCAACTGTGCGTTTCTCCAGAAACTTTCTCTCGCACAGCTAAACTGTAGAATAAACTATCGCCCGCGGTTTTTCCTCAAACGAAACTCATCCATGAATTGCCCTTTCCCGGCCTCAGCAATAATCTACTATTATCTCCTTCAGCAAAAAGAAACTGGTAAAAACCACATTTTTAACTGAATCCCTAAAAACTTTGAAGGCGCATCTATAACACTCTGCATGTAATCATCCCTTAAAGCAAACATTAATTAATCATATCTGGATCATTCACTTGTCGTGACTAAGCCCTTGAGTTGCGTATTAGTGACAGTAATATATTAAGAAGCCATTGCTGTTTACATTATCTTTATATCACTCTTATCTAACAGCTTCTTCTTAATTAAGAAACAATTTGATTTCGCAAGGAGTTCCGATGAATTACCTGTTACCATTTACCACTTTTTATGGAAATTTTCATACAAATTACACTTTTACAGTGTGTATATTTAAACGGTGGTTAATATAGGACCTAAGAAGTATATTAAGATATTTTTTTTCTTAGAAATACAATGAAAATATTACCCATACAAAATGATTCGGCCCGCAATGTAAAGCAACACACTAGTTACGAGATACGAGCTTTTATAAAGTAGCTGTCAACGCTTGCTGGCAGTTACTATAACAAGCTCGTATGGAGGGTAGAGGCAAGGAACAGAATCTCCTTAGGCAGAACTGTTGCAAAAGTGTCCAGCTGTCAGCTATAAATAATAGTTCCAAATCTCTCCAGAGTAGCGCTAGAGTAGCTAAGAATCTAGGCGTTATTGACGGATTGAAGTGCGCTGTCTATGATTAGATTTTTTTCTCAAGTAAGTATTCTAGGTATTGTAGCGCCACCTATTTATGGCTTTTTGTCGGACACTTTTTGGTATATGGAGATTCTGTTCCTTGGCTCGACCTTCCATACAAGCTCGTATCTCGCAATGTTATGACATGTCTTATGTCTCATATTTGCAGTACCTACATTGATGCTCAGTAAATTTTCTAAAATGAATTACGGGGTCATAATTAACTGTAACTTAGAAAACACTTTTTATTAATGATTAGATGGATAAATTCCGAATCTGGTTTAATTTATCGCCCGTTTTGTATTTACACTTATTACCCTTATTCATAAACGTCTACTAAACTAAAGTTAACAAGCCGCTAATAATCGTTTGTCGCTTTCCATCATACCAATACGTCGGAAAGGGACAAACGATTATTAGTGGCTTGTCAACTTTAGTAGACGTTTATGAATAAGGGGGTTACTCTGTCTGTACCTATGAAGTTATCGTAACTCCTCCAATGATAAAATATTTTGGCCAAGCTGCAAGAAGGTATATAGACAGAAATTCTTGGAACACAATTTTTAACTACGTAACTTTGTTTCGATTAGTTAGGAGGTGAACATGACAAAAGTCCCCGGCCGTAGCCCTCGAGACGGGGGTGAGGGGGGGAGGGAATTTGAAGGTTCCATTTTTATAATGTAAGTGACATTATACATGTCACATTATATATAATTTCCTATAAATACAATTATAGGGATTAGATATGTCAGTGGAAAGTGACGTTTTTGTTGGAAAAACTGACCTATCTAATCCATATCGTATCCTTAACAAATGTTTAACGTATCTTAAAGTTTGAATCGGGCCGTCAAAGTCTCAGTCTGAGCCATGTATATATACGCTTACAAAAATTCTAGCCCTATAAAAACTAAATACTCTAATATTACTACCTAATAATACTAAATTGTACAGCCAAGGCCAAAAGTATGGAAACAAGCTTATATTTTTATAAAACTGTGTGATTTTTTAAACTTTGTACTTAATGTGTATATACTATGCTATGTATATACTTGAATGAGAATGAGAAAATATTTATTGCCACCAAAAGACCTTATGAACTACGTACAATATTAAGCTTAATACTAAATAAAGATTAATAAGAAAAATAGCTAATTAATTACATTTAAAAAATTATGTTTGGGCAATGGGCTCCAATCTCAGCATATGCCAAGCAGGCCTAACACTGGTTTTCAGATTGGACCCTTGAGATCGGTCGGTTTACCATTTTATTTCTAATCATACTTAATATTTATGATTAGAAACAAAATGGTAATTATAATAGTAGAACATTTTAAAAGTAAATTACTCACTAACTAACTAACTATTGTGGCGCAGTGATCCAAAGAGGGTCTTGGCCTCCAAAACGAGAGAACGCCACCTGTCCCGATCCTGTGCCACTTCCTGCCAGTTATCGGCTTTGAGTTGGCACAGATCCGCCTGTACACTGTCGCTCCAGCGGTATCTGGGCCGACCCACTGGACGGCGACCAGTCGGTCGTCCCAAATAAGCTCTCTTAACACCTCGATCCTCACCCATCCTCAGTAAATGGCCGAACCAGCGAAGTCTGTGGCATTTTGTTTTGCGCATGATATTGGGTACAATTTGAGTAATTACTCAAGTTGTGGCTATGATATTGAACAGTTCAACATTTTTCAAAGCAATCAAAATGGTATAATTATGTATGTTACTTCTTCCTATTTTTTTTATGTTTTTGACAATATTTTAAGATGTTTTGATATTTAGCGAGTATTTTTAACCTTTTGTATTTTTTTTGTGTGTGTTGTGGTTGCTTAATTTTTTTTTGTGTTTTGACGACCGGTTTGGCCTAGTGGGTAGTGACCCTGCCTACGAAGCTGATGGTCCCGGGTTCAAATCCTGGTAAGGGCATTTGTTCGTGTGATGAGCATGGATATTTGTTCCTGAGTCATGGGTGTTTTCTATGTATTTAAGTATTTATAAATATTTATAAATTATATAAATCGTTGTCTAAGTACCCTCAACACAAGCCTTATTGAGCTTACTGTGGGACTTAGTCAATTTGTGTAATAATGTCCTATAAATATTTATTTATTTTATTTATTTAATGTAAATTTTAGGTTACAATTATAAAACAAAGATAAAAACATTAGATATTAAAGAAAACAACCTTGTTTCCTTGTTGGCCTTGGGTGTATATACCAGTCTTACCCACATTAAACTTAAACATACAATATGGCAGTAGGTAAATGCGTAACTAATTGTTACATTTATACACATGGAAACAACACGAAGCATATAAACCTTGACATCAGTTTAATTGAGGTCTTATTTATGAACGTTAACCTAAACGAGGGTCGTTGTCCATCTAAACTAAGTAGCAACATAATTTCCTAATGCTTTAAGGGCTACTCCATTACGTTTAGTACTAAATGCATAGCTTGAATCCGGTTCTACGTTTAGTTGTTAATAAGTGATATGTAGGTACAAAACTTTGTTTAGCAAATCAGTTAAATGTGTTTTTCTCCGAGACAGTTTGACGTAGATAAGGAAAAAGAAGGAAAGAAGAAGGAAAATAAGGAAGGTTGGGGAAGCAGGATATCAAGTGTAAAAAACTTTCTTTAGCAAATCAGTTAAATGCGTTTTTCTCCGAGACAGTTTGACGTAGATAAGGAAAAAGAAGGAAATAAGAAGGAAAAAAAGAAGGTTGAGGAAGGAGGGTCCTTGTCTATCTAAACTAAGTAGCAACATAATTTCCTAATGGTTTTTGGGGACTTCTATTACGTTTAGTACTAAATACATAGCTTGAATCGAATTGAACATTTAAGGTAGTTGTTAATAAGTGATACGTAGGTACAAAGCTTTCTTTAGGAAATCAATTAAATGCGTTTTACTCCGAGACAGTTTGACGTAGATAAGGAAAAAGAAGGAAAAAAAGGTAGGTTGGGGAAGGAGGATATCAAGTGTACAAAACTTTCTTTAGCAAATCAATTAAATGCGTTTTTCTCCGAGACAGTTTGACGTAGATAAGGAAAAAAAAGGAAAGAAGAAGGAAAACAGGAAGATTGGGGAAGGAGGATATCAAGTCTAAAATAGTCTTGAAGAGATCGCTTCTTAGCGATAAGACGGCCTGTTGTTTGACGGCTTTGACACCTATATAAGTATCATAGGTGGGCGATCTCGTTGCGAATGCGAATGCCGTGGGCAGTCGCGCCACGTCGCTTCGCACTCGCCAGTTGGTCACTTACGTATGACGCTGCGTAAGTATCGCCATACAGCGGGGAAATACGGCCAGCCTTCTGGACACCTTGCCCGTTGACACCGATTTGGTCCAAATTTTTTACTCATAGATTAAGTACATACTTAGTAAATCTTAATACGTTTGTTTATTTTCCCGTATTCAAATTAAATATCTTGTTTCATATTGAAATCAAATCAATATCATAATTTCCGTTTATCAATACTTATACCTCTTAAACTTTGACCCAAGTAATAATCCTTAATATTACGACTTCTAAAACGGGCCTATTCCATATGATATTAATAGCAATAACTTATCACAATCGACTCGACCATGGTGATTTGCCATTAAAGGTCCCAATAGCGATATGTTCCGAGGGATAATAGGGCCCGACACAAATGGGACTTAGTGCCCTTTCGGGCGAGTTTCGTACCCTCCAACACAGATTATGTAACACTAATATGAAAGCAGAAATGCCACTCCCGAAGTGAAACTCTGAGCTCAGGCTTCGAATTAAGTTTGATGCTAAGATAAAATAGATCTGCCAATGGAGAATAATTTATTTCTGAAGACTAACTTATCCCTCAAAATAAGAGGATCATACAAAACAATCATTCATAATACAAAATGCGGCCAAGTGCGAGTCGGACTCGCCCATGAAGGGTTCCGTACCATTTATGACGTATTAAGAAAAAACTACTTACTAAGATCTCGTTCAAACCATTTTTTTTTGGAAGTTTGCATGGTAATGTATATCATATATTTTTTTTAGTTTTATCATTCTGTTATTTTAAAAGTTACAGGGGGGGACACATTTTACCACTTTGGAAGTGTCTCTCGCGCAAACTTTATATTAGATAATATATTAGAAACCTCAATATCATTTTTGAAGACCTATCTACAGATACCCCACACGTATGGGTTTGATGAAAAAGAAAAAAAATTAAGTTTCCGTTCTAAGTATGGGGAACCCCCAAAATTTATTGTTTTTTTTTTTATTTTATTTTTGTGTAAAAATCTTAATGCGGTTCATAGAATACATCTACTTATCAAGTTTGATCAGTATAGTTCTTATAGTTTCGGAAAAAAGTGGCTGTGACATAAACGGAGAGACAGACGGATATGACGAATCTATAAGGGTTCCGTTTTTTGCCATTTGGCTACGGAACCCTAAAAACTAATTTTATTTAATTTTGATAGTGCAAAATGTGTATTTAAGAATTTGATGGCGGCAACTAATTTTGTTTCCGGTATGGTCCTGTCACTTTCATTTTCCATATGTAGTGTTCAATACTAATATTTTGCCAAATTCCGATTCATTCAACCATGAAGTGAACTAGCATCATGATAGTTTTCTCCGAAATGACAGCTCAGCTGCTTTACATTGATCATATTACCTATTTTGTTAATGCCGGTCTGGCCCTAAAGGTACCATTCGGATTCAGACTAACGCTGCAGTATTGCGGCACGACATTACTGCCTACTGCATTGTCGCTGCATATGTAAAAAAAACTTGATAAATGGAACTTTTTGACGTTTCCTTCAACAATGCAAAAATCCGGGCAGCAACATCGATTTTTGCATCTTAACTTAAGGTCTTCATCTGCTTAATAAGGCTTGTATGACAACAGTATAGCAGGTGTAGTTTGAATCGGAACAGTACTTTTGGCATTTGTAATTTCTAGTAAGTGATTGTTAAATTGGAAGTGTACTGTGAATTTTTATTCTAATAATTTTGTAAGTCTGTTGACATTGTAATTGTAATTTTTTATAATTATCTTCAATATTTATTTTAATTTTTAATAGGTACAATAGGTACAATTTTAATTATTATGTAATTATGTTCGACACAATAATTATTGTTGAGAATTATTAATAAAAAAAAGAACGCTGGAAACGGGCAAAAGTGACGTATCTGATACATTAGTAATCTACGCCCATACCCTTCGCAGTAATAAGGATTCGGCTTTTCGATTCACAATTAAGGGGCGAAGTTTTAATAACCCCGAGCATTTTCTGGGCTAGTGAAAGTTGTGAGTTACGAGGCGGTTACGGGGAAGACGTTTATTTGATTGTAAATCTTGAAATGTTATTAGGACAGGAAGATTGCCTGTTTGCTTAACGTATTTGGGTAACGGGATTTTTTTACTAGGTGAACAGTTTATTTATAGAACATGAACATTAAAAACCGATTGTAAAACTTGAAATGTTATTAGGACAGGAAGATTGCCTGTTTGCTTAACGTATTTGGGTAACGGGATTTTTTTACTAGGTGAACAGTTTATTTATAGAACATGAACATTAAAAACCGATTGTAAATCTTGAAATGTTATTAGGACAGGAAGATTGCCTGTTTGCTTAACGTATTTGCGTAACGGGATTTTTTTACTAGGTGAACAGTTTATTTATAGAACATGAACATTAAAAACCGATTGTAAATCTTGAAATGTTATTAGGACAGGAAGATTGCCTGTTTGCTTAACGTATTTGCGTAACGGGATTTTTTTACTAGGTGAACAGTTTATTTATAGACCACGAACATTAAAAACCGACCAAGTGCGAGTCGGATTCGCGCACGAAGGTTTCCGTACAATTATTTAAAAATAACTTTTTTGTATGGGAGCCCCCTTAAAAATTTATTTAATTCTGTTTTTAGTATTTGTTGTTATAGCGGCAGTAGAAATACATAATCTGTAGAAAATGCAACTGGCTAACTATCACGGTTCATGAGATACAGCCCGGTGACAGATGGACGGACGAACGGACCGGGTCCCGTTTGACCCATTGGGTACGGAATATTTTATTCATTAATGATAAAGTTCACGTCAATTGAGATTGTTACTTTTTATTAATTCAAATGTATTATCTATGTTTATGCAGATTATTTATTAAACTGAATAAAGGAAGTAGAAAAAATAATTTGTTAAAAATTCTAGCGATAAAACGTTAGCCTTCATATAATAGCGACTCCTAAAATTACTAGGTTATTTTAAATATGAGTACCTATTAGAAATGAAACCGGTACCCATCAGTTAGTGTTACCGATGTGGACATTACTGTAGGCCACTATTTTTCTGTCCGGAAAAAGACCGACAACCTAAATGTGACATTCGAAGCGCTAAACATAGAAAAATAAAGCTAAAGCTGAGTTTAGACCGACTATAAAATTATACACATTAACATCTACGTTTTTACAGCAATAGATAACTCTTTAAACTAATAGTTCTTGAGCTGTAGACATGGCCGTCTTAAGCAATGCTGGGGCCTTTGGGCATATAAGAATTTCAAACATAGCATTTTTTGCGCTAAATATAGAAAAATAAAGCTAAAGCTGAGTTTAGACCGACTATAAAATTATACACATTAACACCTACGTTTTTACAGCAATGTATAACTCTTTAAACTAGTAGTTCTTGAGCTGTAGACATGGCCGTCAACAATGCTGGGGCCCTTGGCCATATAAGAATTTTAAACATAGCATTTTTTTGCGCTGAACATAGAAAAATAAAGCTATAGCTGAGTTTTTTTTATACTACGTCGGTGGCAAACAAGCATACGGCCCGTCTGATGGTAAGCAGTATCCGTAGCCTATGTACGCCTGCAACTCCAGAGGAGTTACATGCGCGTTGCCGACCCTAACCCCCTCCCGCCCCTCGTTGAGCTCTGGCAACCTTACTCACCGGCAGGAACACAACACTATGATTAGGGTCTAGGGTTATTTGGCTGCGATTTTCTGTAAGGTGGAGGTGGTGGCCCAGTTGGGCTCTGCTCTAGATCTGGAATGACATCCGCTGTGCTGTGCCCTACCACACAGAGCGAGATAACATTCACAATGCCCATACCTCTCTTGTGGACATAGTTTAAGGACGTACCCGGGTCCGGGGGTTTAGACCGACTATAAAATTATACACATTAACATCTACGTTTTTACAGCAATGGATAACTCTTTAAACTAGTAGCTCTTGAGCTGTAGACATGGCCGTCTTAACGCATTCACTGCCACCGACGCATATATGTGTTCACCGTCATACAAGTTTGTTCCTAGGCCACGCCCCCTGGCAGTGAATGCGTTAAACAATGCTGGGGCCCTTGGGCATATAAGAATTTTGGGCGCTTTTGGAAAGTAAAGAAAGCGAATTAAACTTACCTACATCTTTCTACTATGATCTATTTAGTATGGGTAATCAAATATACTGTTATTGGCTGTCCTTCGGTGCCCCGTGTGCTTTTATGGTAAAGACTACAACCTGTAGACCTCCCGTTAAGCATAAAAAATGTAAATGTGAAAATAGTTCGTTGAGTCACTATCATAGTGAACTCACAATGGTCTTAAGTGTTATAGACGCTATTGTATTTTATGCCAATTTCCGGATTTTGAAAAAAAAAAATTGAATCGAGAAATAAAAAGTATTTAATCATAGAATCTGGTCACAATATGCCACGAGAATCGGTCAAGGATTGCGAAGAGGAGAACATCCGAAGATACGAAAGCAAAATACCTGAGTTAAAAGGCGATGCTTACGTTTCGGTCAATAAGAGGCCTGTTCGGAGTTTAGTTTTTTAATAAAATCTTAATATAATAAATAAATAAATAAATAAATATTATAGGACATTATTACACAAATTGACTAAGGCCCACGGTAAGCTCAATAAGGCTTGTGTTGCGGGTACTTAGACAACGATATATATAATATATGAATATTTATAAATACTTAAATACATAGAAAACACCCATGACTCAGGAACAAATATCCATACTCATCACACGAATAAATGCCCTTACCAGGATTTGAACCCGGGACCATCGGCTTCGTAGGCAGGGTCACTACCCACTAGGCCAGACCGGTCGTCAAGTCAAGTCAAGGTCGTCGTAATATATCTCGCAGAGTATTTTGCGCACCTATATAAGTGCAAGCGATAGTCTTATATCAATATCAAAGTCATAACCACATATAAACACATAAAGTCATAACATTGACGACCGGTCTGGCCTAGTGGGTAGTGACTTTGCCTATGAAGCCGATGGTCCCAGGTTCAAATCCTGGTAAGGGCATTTATTTGTGTGATGAGCATGGATATTTGTTCCTGAGTCATGGGTGTTTTCTATGTATTTATAAATATTTATATACTATATATATCTTTGTAAATTATATATATCGTTGTCTAAGTACCCTCAACACAAGCCTTATTGAGCTTACTGTGGGACTTAGTCAATTTGTGTAATAATGTCCTATAATATAATATAATATATTTGCGTGCATTTGGTCCCTTCACCTTTCAAAATAGTGAATACCTACTTGTACGAGTACGAGCGCTTTTGACCCGGACAGTGGTATATTTAAGATATTTTAAGACTCCAGACTGTCTTCTAAGTGATTATGTAATCCTGTTATCCCTCATTAGGGACATGGGGCTCGCAGAAGAATTTTTCATTTGTTGCGATCCTGAGGCTCTTCCAGCTCTTTCCAGCCGAGTCCAGTTGAGCAGCCTCCTTCTCAACTGATCGCCTCCATAAGGTACGAGGCCGCCCCGACCGTCTACTGCCAGTCTATTGCCAGCGCAGACCCTGCTTGGACCGGTCTGGTCTACGGAGCGTGTGTCCGATCCATCGCCATTTCCATACAAGGATTTCCTGGCCTATGGTATGGTATCTGCCACAATCTGACGTTTGAGATAGTTCGTGGCCAGTAACCCTAAGATGCGTCGCAGGCACTTGTTTATGAATAACAACTATTTATGCACACACACACAGAATATTCATGATAACATAAAATAAATAATGTAATGTAATGTGTAATGTGGGATTACATAATCTTATCCCCCCATCTCCGTTCTGCCACCGTGGTACTTAGACGCGGACTTGCGTTTTGCTACGCATCCAGCTTTATCATGCGAACGGCTAAGGAGTGGAATTCACTTCCTGCAAATCTATTCCCAGTCCACTATAACTTGGATCTTTTTAAATCGAGAGTGAATAGACATCTTTTAGGTAAGTGTGGTTTTTTAATATGTGCCATCCTAGACTGCATCGGCACTTTCCATCAGGTGAGATTGAGGTCAAATGCTTACCTTTTCTTTAGAACATAATCGTGAGCCTATTTTGCCACTTAAGTTATAAAACAATTATAAAATATACTTAAGAACGGATGAGCAAGACTGGCTTAATATTTCCAGTCTGAACCCACCTTAACGATTGAAATGCATTTTGAATTGCAATAGGCGTTTGACAGGGCACTCGGACCGGACCGGGACGATAATGCATTTCGGCACGGCCCGAAAATAAACACTTCTTGGCCGCGAGGCCAATGGAAACTTGCGTTTGAGATCAAATTGATATCTAACTTTTGGACCTGGGTATGTCCTTAAACTACGTCCAAAAGAGAAGTATGGGCATTGTGAATGTCATCTCGCTTTATGTGGTACGGCACAACACAGCGGATGTCATTCCAGATCTAGAGCAGAGCCCAACTGGGGAAGTACCTCCACCTTACAGAAAACCGCAGCCAAATAACACTAGACCCTACTCATAGTATTGAGTTCCTGCCGGTGAGTAAGATTGCCAGAGCTCAACGAGGGTGCGGAGTGTTAGGGTCGGCAACGCGCATGTAACTCCTCTGGGGTTCCAGGCGTTCATAGGCTACGGAGACTGCTTACCATCAGGCGGGCCGTATGCTTGTTTGCCACCGACGTAGTATAAACAAAAGTCTAATAGATGTCATTTTGTTCTCAAACTTGATTGCGCTAATACATTTACGGACAAGTCTGAACGAAATGAATCCGCAAATGTTTCACTGAGAAAAAAAACATTTAAAATAATTGAAACTGCATTAAAGTTTAATGCTTTGAACAGTTTCATATGAGCTAACAGAACAAAACATTAAATTTTACTGTTCCGAAAAAAAAACAGTAAAATTTACTGTTTTGAGAAGCTAAAATGACTTTTCGTTTTTAAAATACTTAGAAATGTTCAAACAGTTAACGCTAATTTTTTGTATTTTATTGTTTTTCAAACATTTGTTGATATTGTATAAAGCAGTTAATATTAACGGAAATCACTTTAATGTTTGCTCGATAGATATTTTGAGTATTCTTAAATAACATCATTTAGATATCGTTTTCATGTCAAGTGTACATCCGAATTGTTCTCTGTGTCTTCGCACCGAAATAGTAGCTAACAGTTGTACCTTAATGTTATTTCAATGTAGGACAGTTTCAGGTTTTAGTTACTTTGGGAACTTGCAAATAAATCTAGTAAGAGCTAGCATTTCTATAGTTTACTTGTACTATACTGTCTAGAGCCCGACCATGCTAAGATTTTACGCCAAGTGCTCCGTCAAGTGTGTTTCCATACATTGCCAATACACGTGGATGCAAGCGTAGTGTAGACGAACTCTAGTTGCAGATCCAAAGGAGTCGTATCCAATGGATATTGAGTAGTAGGTCTAAAAAAAGATTTATTGAGCACACATTAAAGTGATTTTTATTAAGATTAACTGCCTTATACAATATCAACAAATGTTTGAAAAACAGTAACAATGTTTATAGTGCCTGTTGTGTGTTCAAAATGTCTGTTGGACATAAAACAGACATTATAAAAAAATATTAGACACAAAATGCAAAACGAAATAACGTGAAAAGGCAACATTTTATGTACAATTCGATTGGATGCTATATTACAAATTATATTTAGTGTCACATTTCGGCTTCATAATTATATATCCATGAAAGAAAATACGCATTTTCCAACCGAAACATGTTACCACAGCAACTGAAGTGGAAAACAAAAGTTAATTAAATTAATTTCGCTGTTTGATCTGCCCTCGAACGAATCATTACATAACGAGATATTTACTTGATCAGAAAATGGGCGATTTGAGAGGAAAATGGACGACCGCTACTTCATACAAACGTAGTCTCCATTTTCCTGTCAGGAATTAACATAAAGATGATATTTTCGGGCAAGAAGTATAACGCTGTATATACTTCTTGCCCGTGGTTTTGATACGACCGCATAACCAAAGGTTGGTTATATAAGCGCTGGTGGCCTAGCGGTAAGAGCATGCGACTTGCAATCCGGAGGTCGCGGGTTCAAGCCCCGGCTCGTACCAATGAGTTTTTCGGAACTTATGTACGAAATATCATTTGATATTCACCAGTCGCTTTTCGGTGAACGAAAACATCGTGAGGAAACCGGACTAATCCCAGTAAGGCCCAGTTTACCCTCTGGGTTGAAAGGTCAGATGGCAGTCGCTTTCGTAATAACTTTATTAGTTGACAAGCGGACCCCAGGCTCTCAAGAGCCATGGCAAAATGCCGGGACAACGCGAGGAAGAAGAAGAACCTTAAGTTTGGTTATATTAGGCTTAAATGAATACCTACACTTTCATATGTTTTTATAAAAAATAGACAAATTTTATTTTTATATATAAAATAATAGCAATGAGTTAAGTTATTCGCGATTGTCAGCTATAATATATCAGTAATCGGTAATCAGTGAGCGCCTTTATTGAGCTTACTGTGGGGCTAGGTCGTCTCATAATCTTTAATACTTATGTACAGTCAGCTGCAGAGAGAGGTGACCCCCCCTGCATACAATCAGTCTATGCAGGGGGGGTAACCTCTCCCTGCATCTGAATGTACATATTATTATTGCGGTATTGCGGGCCTTTTGAGTGCCACATCGACCAAGCAGTGATATATTGTGGCCCTTTAAAGTTCATTATTAATGCCCGTTGAATCCTGGAAATTCCGTATTATTTAGACCTTTATTATTTAGGTAAGAGAGGTATGGGCATTGTGAATGTGATCTCGCTTTGTGTAGTAGGGCACAGCCAGTGGATGTCATTCCAGATCTAGAGCAGAGCCCAACTGGGGAAGTACCTCCACCTTACAGAAAGTAGCAGCCAAATAACACTAGACCCTACTCATAGTGTTGTGTTCCTGCCGGTGAGTAAGGTTGCCAGAGCTCAATAAGGGGGGGGCAGGTTTAGGGTCGGCAATGCACATGTAACTCCTCTGGAGTTGCAGGCGTACATAGGCTACGGAGACTGCTTACCATCAGGCGGGCCGTATGTTTGTTTGCCACCGACGTAGATAAAAAAAAATATTTAGACCGTAATGTTCCTCATAAGGTTGCAATACGTGCCGACCCAAGTAGGTACTTCTTTTTAACATTAGTAGTCCACAGGAACAGAGAATGTGCATTGCGGTCTCCTCTGACTCCGGGCAGAACCTGCATGTCGCGTCTTGTTTCTTTCCCATTTGGAACATGCGTTTGTTCAACTTACGGCCCGATTCGAAGAATGATTAAGCCACGTTTAAGATCTTGGAAATATATTTAAAAGCTCGATAACTAAAAGACATGTCACGACACGAGTCACAGGCTTAGACCTAGTTCGGGAGGCAGAGGCTCAACCCCACTACCTAAATGTGTTACAAACCTAATACACCTGTCTTACCTACACAATTTTACAATATGAATTGTAATGTAAGGTTTAAAGCAATAAAGATTTATTTATTTATTTATTATTTTATTTTTATGTCAAAATTTACGTTTATTTCGATTCCGCTGTGATCCCAATAAGATCTATCTACGATATTTCTAGCGTCAAAGTGACATTGAATCCAGTTGCTTCTGTCAATTATACGACATACAAACGATATCTAAATATTCTAAATGAAATCATTCTTCGAATCGGGTCGTTAGTGTCCTGTCGTCAGTATTCTAGTGTGGCGCAGGTCTTGTGTCTTTTGAGCCCTAGAAGCTTATTAGCAGATTTCCTCCTGAAACCTATGATCGAATATTCTTGTCCTTATATTCAAAATTATCCAGAAAAAAAATGAGGACAACGTTTGTATGGCAATTTTGAATGATTCACGGTTTGTTTCACTAGACTTAAATCGACAATGACGTTCGCAAGTCAGCTATTGCTCACCACTCAGCATCTCCCTGAGTCCAGTACTGAGTTGCATAGTCCGAAAGTCATTTCGACAGAACCCCACTATATACCAAGATTGGTAAGAGAAGCCGTTCAAATTCATAAATACAGAAATTTCAATCGTGAAGATGGGTTTAAATTGTCAAATGTGTGGAATCCTTTGATTTGTTTGTGTAAAACAACATTGATATCCGAATTAAACACGCGTAGTGACACTGTGAGTGTAGTGTGCTTGGATAGACCAACAAGTGTGGACGCGTAGCGTTGAAGGTGAGGCGAACGCAGCCGACGCGCACGAATGAGGGTAGACTGAGCGCGGTCTACACAACTTTAACACCCACCCAACTGCGTCGAAATAGCGGGAGCTCATAAATAATATAAAAGGTAATCACGGTTCACATCCTGGTCGATTTAAGTCTAACGTTTGTATAGATAAGCGGTTGTCCACTTTCCTCCCGGAAATCCGAACCGAAAAGCTTTCCCAATTAGATATTTGTTTTTTCCTTGGAATCTGATAAGCGTCCGTGCATTGTTTCTTTTATCTCTGGACTTAATTAGTTTTGTTTTTATGTAGGGAATTAGGGGAAGGCAATTTGGTAATAAATTACTTTGATACAAAGTAGTTATAGTAAGTTAGGGCTGTTTGTGGAAAGGGGAATCAGATAAATCCCAAGACATTTTTTTAATGGTTTGAAAGCAAGTTTCTAAGTGAATATATACTGTGTATCTATGCAAATAAAATATACTTTTCGAATGAGGGAGCGAAGTTCTTATATTCAACTTGATACACAGTGGCTAGGGGCACGTCCCGGCATTTCGATGTTTTTAAAGCTGAACTATCAGAGGATAGTTTGATGGCCAATAACTTAACTAAATGTGTTCTAATTTAAATGATACTAGGTAAAAGTGTAGTCGAGGGCATTATATTTTAGTCATTAAATTATGAGCGGGTTCGATCACGGGGTTATGGAGCTAAAAAGCCTAAAAGGCCCAAAAGCTATTTGTGAGGGGTCTTGCTATTCTGAAAAAATATCCATGCTCATCACACGAATAAATGCCCTCACCAGGATTTGAACCCGGGACCATCAGCTTCGTAGGCAGGGTAACTACCCACTAGGCCAAACCGGTCGTCAAATTACATAAGTTAAGTTTCTGATTCTGAGTATTTATTCAAGTTTATTGATAGGTAGTTTTTGTTTTGTTATTTCTTGTTCATACTCTTGGACTTACAAATCATGGATTTTAATTTCAAATCATATTTTAAATTCCGCATGTGTATAATGTGAATCAGTGTTGGCCGGAATTTAATTGCAATTAACCATTAACCATTACAAATTGAACCGTAAACTATAACGGACGGTTACTGTTTACGGTTCAATTTGTAATGGTTAATGGTGGGTAGTGACCCTGCCTATGGAGCTGATGGTTCCGGGTTCAAATCCTGGTAAGGGCATTTATTCGTGTGATGAACATGGATATTTGTTCCTGAGTCATGGGTGTTTTCTATTTATTTATTTAAGTACCCTCAACACAAGCCTTATTGAGCTTACTGTGGGACTTAGTCAATTTGTGTAATAATGTCCTATAATATTTATTTATTTATTTATCTTATCAGTAATATATTTTTAAAAGTTTAATACCGCTTCAACTCAGTCCACAGTAAAGTTAGTGGTAAAATAGTGCTCGTAGTTTGCTACGAGGCAAGTTGAGAAGCCTACGGCGTAGCAGTTATTAATGCTACGTGTCTACGCATTCTAATTCCCCAAGTTTAGATAGTGTTGTGAAAATAAAGTTATCTGGGTCAACAAACTCGTGCAGCGTTGGAATTTAAAGCCGCAAAACATGAAAAAATTGAATTAAATACAGTAGAATCAGTTTAATAAGATTCTTCTTATATTGACCAACTGCTTACTATGACGTAATTATTGTAGTACAATCGGAATAGAACCAACATCGAAATTTCTTTGACAGTCCTGGAATTTGGTATGTATGTAAATTAAAGGCCCCTTATTCATGTCCATACCATTTGAAATTTGAGGAAATCGAGGAATCGTAGCCATCTTGGGGCAACCAAATGTGTACCATCCTGGAGAAATGTGCGTTTCACTCAAAATCTACGTTATCTAGGAAAATATGGTGTAAGACAAAATTAAAGCTTATTAAATTCTACACAAAAAAGTCCCAAGCCATCTGGCTTTGTTTCCCAGATAGTTTACCATCTGGGTTGGAAGGTCAGATGGCAGTCGCTTTCGTAAACAACTAGTGCCTGCGCCATTTCTGGGGATTCGATGCCGAGTGGACCCCAGGCTTCTATGAGCCGTGGAAATAAGCCGGGACAAACGCTAGGAAGATGAAAGGCTGAAACGTTGCGAGTTTATGCTTTTAATAACTTGTTCAACAACAGATTAAACACTGCAACGCGAAGCTAGCGATAAATTATGAAAACGCATAGTCAAAGCAAATGTAGCGAAATGTCCAAAAAAGCAAACTTTTCGCGAATTGTGGTTCAGCAGAGTGGAGTTTAGGATGCAAATACACTAGCAGCATGTCCAACTTTATGATTCTTATTACCTGTATATCATATCGTCACCTAAAAAAAACATAAAACAATGTATCTTATGTATTTATAATCCAAAAAAACTTGTGACAATATTTATAAATTTCATTTTAAGTGCATTGGGATAACTTTGGATGCAGGGTCATTTTAAAAATAGCATTTGCTTCTAAATTAGAAGCACTTCCTTCTGTACCAACAGAACAGAACTTTTGAATGATTCACGGTTGGTTTCACTAGACTTGTGATTACTTTTCATATTATTTTTGAGCTCATTGCATCTATCTTGTTCAAGGATTCTGGAGATAGCGGGTGGGTGTCAAAGTTGTGGTAGTCCGCGCTCGGTCTACCTTCATTTGTGCGTGTCGGCTGCGTTCGCTTTCAACGTTACCAGTGGTCGTCGAAATATCGGGAGCTCAAAAACAATATAACACATTCGCTGCCAACGTTTTCGTAGCGCTACGCTCGTAGCCGATCCCAACATTTTCCCGCTTTGTAGAGGAAAGCGACTACGAACGGGTTCTTGGCACTCAATGTATTAAAGGTAATCACGGTTCATATCCCGGTCGATTTAAGTCTGGTGTAGCTACAGTAGCTTAGCAAGGTTCCTTGGTAAGCGTAACAACAAAACTGGTACCATTTCTTCGCAACCGATCATACGAAGAAAGAATAAAGGAATTTGGCTTAACAATCTTGGAGCAGCGAAGGCAACGCGATGACTTAATAGAAACGTACAAAATAGATAGATAGATAGATGATAATCCGTTTATTTGTTTGCCACAATACACACAGGAAATACAATTAATAAAATGACAAAAAAAAACAGATAATACAAAATTATATGAGAGAAATACACATTTATACAAAATAGTAGTAGAAAGAGAAAAAAAAAAATAACACATTTAAATAATACTGTTCCATACATATAGGAAATGTTGTGTGCGTCGCAGCAAAACAAAAGGGTTCTGGCTCAGTATTACGCTTCACCCTATGGGAGAGGCACTGATATTCTGCCAGGACCAGATCACGTCAACCAAGATACAGTGTAAAATATGCAATATTCAAAGTTAGTACTTACCTAAATACCTTGTTTATAAAACTAGTGACATAATTATCATTGAAAAATACTCACAGGACACTACAATGTAAATGCATTAAGTGATATTTTCACTCGGAATATGTTTGACAGACTGAGAGGACATTCCCTGAAGCTGACACGGACACAGAGTAGTAGCAACCCTAGACGACACTTCCTGTCTAACCGCGTAGTAAAAGTGTGGAACAGTTTTCTCGAATCCGTAATCAGTGCACCCTCAAGGAACATTTTAAAAAACAGACTCGACAAACATTTTATAAATGGACCAAACGCAAGCCTACTCATAGTGTTGTGTTCCTGCCGGTGAGTAAGGTTGCCAGAGCTCAACGAGGGGGGGTCGGGTTTAGGGTCGGCAACGCGCATGTAACTCCTCTGGAGTTGCAGGCGTACATAGGCTACGGAGACTGCTTACCATCAGGCGGGCCGTATGCTTGTTTGCCACCGACGTAGTATAAAAAAAAAGTGCAGAATATTGATGTATCAGCTATAAGTTGCCTGTGAATTCATATTATATAATAATAGTATCGCAAATGCTGCCAAAGTATGAAATGATTCTGGTTTATGGTTCATCTTTGATAAATCTGGGAACATATTTTTTTTTTATTTGTAATTTTTTTTTTAATGTGTATATGGAGTCTGTCTAAAATAAAAGAATTTCATTTACATTTAAAAACTCACGATTTTTTTTTTCAATTTTTTTGCTGGTTTACAAATTGAAAAGGTAAGTATTTCCCAAAATGACCAACAAAAAAAGTCCCATTTAATTTACCGGTATTATGTGGAGTCGGTTTAACGCGCGACCCAGTGGCTTATTCTGTTTTTCATGTAGTAATGTTTTTCACAGTAATTTGATACGACCTAGTGTTATTAGGAATCTCACGGCCCGATTCGAACTTTAAGATACGTCAAATATAAGGTCTATATACGATAAAGATCGGTTAGTGTCAAAAACGTCACTTTTGACACTGGCATATCCGATCCATATCGTATCTAGACCTAATACATATTTGACGTATCTTAAAGTTTCAATCAGGCCGTCACGCACCCCATTATGTGCAAGCGAAATGTCTTATAAGACGACTCCTGGACGTCGATTATAATTTAAAAATGGTTATAGTTTTGAACTGATTTTGATTACTTGACGATTGTCTTGCCGTGCATCACACGCAGGACTTCCACTACATTTCTTACGCACCAATCAGTATGAGATGTATCCATATACGATCGACACTATATCAAATACTTAAATTTGAATTACGACTCTGGTTGCTTTTCATCAGGATTAATCGGCGGGATCCGCTAATGCTGATTGGTGTTCACGGTCAAGATCGTATCAAAGAAGACAAAACAACATCAGATTTTTTTTAAAGTGTACCCTTAATTTTTTTCGAAAAACCATCTTCTTTTTGGTTATTTCTACTTAGAATCATGAGGACCGTCGATTTAAAAAAAAAAAGTGTCAAAAACAAACTGTCAGTTTTGAAACGCATTTTGTATGGACCGTCACAAAAACCGACACCAAAAAGTCCAAAGAATTTTGTTTTAATCAAAAATGATTCTGAGTCGAAATAACGTCATAGTTGTTAGATTTTGAAAAAGGTAATAGGGCCTTTTTTCTGAAAACCCCTATCAAATTGTTAAAGCAGGATCGGCCTCGGTTTAACGTGCGACCCAGTATTATAAATCACGGGCAGCGACCAGAGTTAAACAGCTTACGATAAATTTTAAATTTATATTAACTCTCATATTTCCCTTGTTCGCTATTATAATAAACGTCCAGATTTAAGGTAAATTATGTAAGCTTTAGTATTGGGTTAACTTTGAGGGTTTGGGTTGTTTGCAGGAAATTTAAAACTTGATATGGTAAAGGTAGATAGAACTAAATGTGGCGGTAAGTATAATTTTATTGTTTTATTTAAACTTTATTGCACAGTAAAAAAATATACAGTGACAAGAGGCGGACTTAATGCCACGCGGCATTTCTACCAGTCAACCAAACAGAGAAGCATAGTTGGTGCGGGGTATGTAAAGAACACTAACTAAGACGCTTAAGATTAATAGGCACGAATATAAATGTAATATGAAGATAAAATAAATACATATAACAGTAATATAGCAAGTTGCTCTTCTATAAGGCCTTGTGGACCGCGAAGTACCGTACTACAAGTACTCACCTGCGCCAGTTCTCGAAAATGGTCGTGTCACGCTCTATTGGGATCGATCTATTATCACTGACAGGAACTATTGTAGCCAATAAGCCTGACATTGTGATAATAGATCGATCGCAACGCCGGGCCGTGCTCGTCGACATCACCATCCCCCACGATGAGAATCTCGTGAAAGCCGAGAAGGACAAATCCAGTAAGTACCTAGACTCGGCTCACGAGATAACCGCCATGTGGGATGTCGATTCGACGATCATTGTCCCAATAGTCGTTTCAGCGAACGGTCTCATAGCAAAGAGTCTCGACCAACACCTAGAGAGACTCTCGCTAGGTGGTTGGATCAAGGGTCAGATGCAGAAGGCGGTGATCTTGGACACGGCGCGGATAGTCCGGCGGTTCCTCTCTCTGCGGCCCTGATCACCGGCAGCTTGGGCCTTGCCCCGCTGCTGGCGGCACCCTAGATTAGTTTTTTTACAATGTGTTTATATGTGTTTTGTATTTTTTTTAATGTGTTTTTATATTTTACTTTTATATCCATATTGTAAAAAACCTCAGTCTAAGAAGTAAGAGAAATAAAGGAAATAATAATAATAATATATAATAGGTACATACCAATCAATAAATGTATATACCTGCTACTACATTTACTATGAAGACACTTAATCATGAGACTTTTCAAAAAGATACTTGCGCAGCTTGCGCTTGAACGTCATCTTAGTCTAATAAATAAATGAACAAACTATCTACGAATTATTTGTGAAATAATGAGGCATTTTTAAAAAAGCTGTTCTTAGAAATAAGGTTCTGGATGCGAAGAAAATTGAGCAACTATTTTGCTCACATAATTAGTCGTACTGATCGAAGCGTTAGTGAAGGTCTTCTGACTCCGGCAAACTGCTTTCCTATGTCTGGATGTTCTCCTCTACAGGTCGCAATTCTCAACCGATTATTGTGAAATTTTGTGAGCAGATTCAGTAGTTAACTTTAACTTTTCTATCGTTTCGTTTTTTTAATGTGTTCAAAACTGTGGAAATTAGGATAAATGACTTAAGTGCCAGTAGCGTTTATGGCACTAAGACCATTATGAGTACGCTGTGATAATGACTCAACGAAGTAAGTATTTTTAGTTTTTATATTTTTTAAGTTTATCAATCTTATCGCGAGGTATACAGCTTAAAGAACCACTAGTTTTAAATTGGCAGTGATTTGAAGATCTATAAATGTATACCAACAACAATCATATACTTAAGTACTCAAAATAAAAACAATGAATCATTGGCTCTTCATAAATTAGATATTTTCCACTTGTAGTTGAAATTTGTCCTTACCTGGACTACTATTTTAATTTATATCAATGTAATTTTCGTGCTAAATTAATTCTTAAGTAACACGCTCTTCTCTTTTACAGCAAATATTTAAATTCTTTTTTTTAATTCCGCTAATCCCATGCACTTCGTGCCCTAAGCGCCAAGTTGGGGGGGTCGAAATTAATGAAGTTGTTCATTAAGCTTAAGTAGGATTGTCGCTAATGTCGGAAATAAAAAGTCCCCCAACTCGCATCGAAAGTGCAGGGCATTCCAGTTGCTGAGCGATTGAGTTGATTGGTCGGTTCAGCCAATGTAACGAATGGCCCGGTAAAGACTACCAAATCGTCCACCATCTTTTACCTTTCACCGTCATCTACCAAAAATCTACAAAATATCTTCAATGTATTGTAAGAAGTGAGTTACCAAGATATTAAGAGACTCCCAAAGTTGCGCTAGGCCAGCTGTCTCTGCCATTACGTCTGCTCGAAACCTCGAAAATAACACCCTTAAAGAGCGGAAAGTGTCTTTCCGAGAGTGTGTAAATGGCGTTCAAAAAATGTAACTTATTTCAACAGTGACGCTCAAGACAGGCCACAACCTACCTCTGCAAATGAGAAAGTAATACATGCAGATACACCTTATCACTCACTTGATCCTATCAGCCAAGTCCTCTTTATGTTAACGCCACAAGTCTTTAACTAAGTAGTGTCCAAGCCTGCTAGCATGAGTTACGTTAATTCAAATTATGAACTCGCGCGCGAGAACGCATCTCATGCTAGCCGGTCAGAAGTGCCCCGCGATCTTCCTTACCTACAGAGAGGAAGATAGTATAAATATTGTGATCTCACTCTTCCAGACCACTCGGTCGGATGGTAGTTTTATCTGAAGGGCACATGGGTCTGAACCAGCCTAGCGCTCGACTCGTTCCAGTTAATGACAATATACGACCATCATCAATTGTTGTCGACGGAAACAATTGAAAGGGGAGACGTTGCGTTCTATACGTATGTTGTCAGGAACCTGATTAACTTAATATTTAGTACAACGATAACAGCATTTTCTTTACGTTTATTGCTATGAAGAAAAGTTTACTTAGATACTGGCTGCTGTGGTGCAATGACCTGAAGAAGATAATGATGGCTTGTATGTAAGCACCGCCAAAGTTCTCTGTCCAAAGCCGATAGTTTAGTTTAGTTTAGTTTATTTATCTCTCAATACAATGTTCAAAGTTAGTGTAAGAGGATACATAAGTTTGTGTTTGACAATTTTTCTGATAACTTAATATAGGGAAATTAAGAAGGCTTATTTATTACATAGGCCAGGCAACGAATGCTCAAAAAAGTTATAGAGGGAAATGCTTGGAGCACAATTTTTGACTCCGTAGCTTTGTTTGGACCAGATAGGAGGTTAACCTGAACATATCAAAAGTAGCCCTTGAGCCAGGGCGGGGGGAGACTCAAGACGCCATTTTCGGCTTTTCACTTAAATCTTGGAAAAATTGCGTCTTAGCGACATGACTTTTACACGTAACGAAAGTTTAATTGAGTCAAGCTTTTCGATATCTTGAATAGTTTTGTTTTGAATAGATGTGTTCTAAGCATTTACCTCTATACCTTCTTGTTGCTCGGCCTATACATCGGCTTATATATATGTATATATATATCGGTACCGATACATAATTTTGTCAAAGTCTTTTATAAGACTGCATATAATATGCATTAATCTGTGCACCATGTATGTACCTACGACCAGACTTTTTAATAACATATTTTTTTATAACTTTTCAGTCCGTTTTAAGTATTAATAATCGATAATTAACATCATATATAAGTTTAAAGTGTAGTTTATGGATTAGTAAATTAATTAGTAGGAACATACGGATTCCAACCGCAGTTACAGTTGAATGTGTAAAATATAAAACAATATTTTGAACATACATAGCATAGCAGCCAACAGCCGTCATATTCGCTGATAACGTAGGTTATTACGAACTAAAATATCGAAGCCCCTGGAGTGGCATGAAAATGCAGACCAATTACACGAGCTATTTGATAAAGCCTGGATAATAGAATTTCGGCGGTAAAATTCTGGTCCAGTGCGAAGCGATACAATACGCTGCTAGGTATGAAAGTATTAACAGATAAATGAAGAAGACTGACAATCCTCATACAATGTTGACAGATAAGAATTATAAAGATGCTCGACCAACAATTTTCAAACATGTTAACATACTTAATCACACGTCACCAGTGATCGGAATAGGCAGAATATAAATTTCTAAACTTGGTAGAACAAAGTCATAAAGTAGAGACTGCCTTCCGATATCTTTTTTTTCCGGGACCTAAGTCCCGGAAACGTGCTAAGTAAATAACATTATTATACATACGGTAAAAAGCAATGCATACGTCGTTTTTGTCCAAAACAACCAATAGGCGTAAAATAAAACCATTTGTTTTGTAATTTTTTATATATACTGCTCAAAATAAAATAGGGGCACTAAGCTTTTTGAACGCTAAGTGAAAAGCAGTACGTGAAAACAGGGTGTTTGGTGCCTCGTTAGCGAAAGCAAATTGGTTGTTTTATTTTACGCCTGTTTAATATTGAATTGATTGTATTGGACAAAAACGAGGAATGCATTGTTATTTATCGTATTTATAACAGTAGTGACTTTAGTACGTACTAAGGTACGTACTAAAGTCCCGGGAAAAATTTATATCGCCTCCACTTTATGCCTTTGTTCTACCAAGTTTAGGTATTTATGCTCTGGCTATTCCGATCACTGCACATCACGCTCAAATAAATTGTACCTCAAAAATAGGGTCATATTTTCAAACAATATACCTTTTCTTTCACCGCAAGATGTCTAAGTGTAAGTGTGTGTGTGTGTGTGATTATAGGAACTTTCATAGCTCTGCTGTATATGTATAGGAGACTGACAGCACCGTCGCGTGCCCCATCACTGTAGTAGGTGTCGCTATGTATTTTTTTTGGGCAGTGTTATATGGAGGTTAACACTCTTGATTGATTTACTACTCTTTGGTACGTAAGAATAATTTAGAGCCGAGTCATAACCGATTGCATAGTGGATGTGTTCCGGTTGATTTTATGATGATTTGCCGATATTTTGGTTTCCTATGAATATGCAGGTTGTAATTTTATCGTTTAACGTGTTATGTATCACTGTCGTGGTTGCATACTTGTTAGAAAGCTAAAGCTGGCTGTACACACTCGTCGAGAGAACCCAAGACAGGCCAAGAACGGTTGTGTGCATAATAATTTAATAGCAACATCACAACTATAAGACGGATTCTATAACAGACAAATTATTTGAGTGAGCGAGTCGTATGCGTTGGCATATTATTGTATCGATTAACGTATTAATTTTACTAATAAGTTTTGGTTTCTTTGTTCAGTATAATATAATAAGTATTAATATTTAAAAATGTTAGTGGTAACACGTTGTAAAAAAAAAGAAATAAAAAATCTAGTGCTAACCACCAATTATCTGTTAACCTGTTGCTACCGGTGGGAACCTATAATTCGCTCTTTGTTATTTATATATATAACTATTGTGCAATTTATAGCTGTTGGTTCCCCGAACAATAAATAAATAAATAAATACTCTATTCTCGACTTGATCTTAGTCGTCTCGTCTCACCTATTTAAAATAAATCAAATTATTTGATTTAATACGACTCATTGGACGTTTTTTTCTACTTTTTATTTTACCGTTCTGTGGCTATGCACGATTTATGTATCCATGCCAAATTGCAGCTTTCTATCACTAAGGATAACGGAGCAAAGCCGCTGCCGGACGGACAGATGGACATGGCGAAACTATAAGGGTTTCTAGGTGACTACGAAACCCTAAAAAAGCACTACGATTGTCCAAAAACTCTGCTTTGAGATACCACAGTGGGTTAAGCTTAAAAATACCTTTTCGTTTTAGTATTTCTACCGCAACCGGGATTCAGCTAAGCCTGTACGCGGTCACTTTATGCAAAGCCAGATTTTAGTCTCCGGAAAACTGATATAACATTGGTCTTGTATTCCACGAAATATTATGATAAAATATTCTTTTCAAATTGTAATTCTACGAGCTTACTGTAAAACTGGGACTATAAGATAATTTATTACTACGATAAGCTAGTCTGTGTGCAACTGTGAATGTAGAAATTGTTAACCTTTTCAACGCTTTTCCACACGTGTCAAGAAATGCCATGGACGCCAAAAAGTTAACTGGTGAAGAGCGAATATGAAGCTTAACTGACAGTAGGAAAGTCGCATTGACAACGTCCGCCATAGCCTTTTTAATGGTCATTGGCGTCGCGGGCACGACAGACGATGACCGTTTTAGTGGTCTTTGGCGTTGAAAAGGTTAAAATGCTTTCCTATAATTTTAGTAAGTTTACAATAGAGTATGGTGACTCCATACATCAGTTTTCTTACCAAAACGTAAGATATTTCGTAGTCGACATCTAACTTCAAGTATTGAATTTATCAGTACCGCTACATGACACCAGATGTCACAAGTGTCGCGACTGACGAAAAATGTATTGCCAAAATAATTTACAACTAATATTACAGGCAGAAGGAGTTGAAATAGAGTTCTGGTTAATCCAGTTATAATATTAGCTGAAAATTGTTGAGCATTAGAGTTTTCGTTCGTCTATTGTCAACTAACAGTACATACATGTTAAATACACCTCTTTCCTCGTTTTCGAAATGAAAAGGAGAGGCTGAAGTAGTTTGTTTTTGGCCTTTAAACGAAATATCAAAAGGCCATACCAAAAAAACATTCGATGTTTCCCATCAAAAGGCTTCCAAACCGTGTAAACTCATTCATATTTCACCCCAAACTTGACCATTCAAAAAACGCACCATTTTTCAGACCATTCACAAATTCGTGTCACATATTTTATAAAATACAATCAAGCTGCAAAATAAACCTTATCTGATCGACGTTGGGTGTAAATTGGATTGCAATTAAAAACCCCATCGTAATTATTCATTTAGGCGTGTAATTGTAAAGGACAAAGTGAAAAAGACCAGCGCAGTTGTTCCTAGCCCTGAAGAGTGATTGTCTCGGGTGAAGTGTGACCTTCGATTGTTTTCATCATCTTATTGGTCTTAAAAGGTGTTTATTACGACCTAGTAATCCTAACACTTGTGATGTTTCTCGCCTAAGTATAATAATAAGTCTTGACCTACGCCGTCCTACGCATACACATATAACGGGTTGGCCTCGGACTGTCTATAACACAAAATAACTAGTGTAATATTTTGCCTATATCCCTTTTAGTCTACATCGCAAACGGTCTAGAACACTAAATGACTACAATTATTTAGACCTTTATTTATCTACGTATCGTCGATTTACCTTTACGTTAGCGATGTCGACGGGGCTCCTATTTCTGTGCGGTTTGGCCTTCGGCCATTAAAAGATAACTAACTAACCTAACCTACCTATAAGTGGTAATTTTGTGTTCTAGACCGTTTGCGATGTAGACTAAAAGGGATATAGGCAAAATATTACACTAGTAATTTTGCGTTCTAGACGGTCCGAGACCAAAGCCATATAACGACCAAGGGCAGCTTTATTGTACAGTCAGCATCAAAAGTAGCGGATCAAACAAGGTTTCAAAAGTATCTACCATTCTGTAACAGCTTAACAAAGGTGATGGTTCTATATGTAGAACAATTTAGACTGTAAAAGATATAGTTAGGTGCGTTTTAGAGAATTATCTATATTTGGAAAAGTTATCCGGAATATCAGATACTTTTGGCGTGTTGTTTCATCCGCTACTTTTGATGCTGTCTGTACCTACTCAGTGCGACCGGACATTAAAGACTAAGTTCGGTTTTGCGAGCTCATCAGTGGAAATTGTAAAGGTCGCCGTTTGTCGGATACGACACGGAGGACTATACAGGATGATTTCGGGGTCGTGGATCAAGAGAACTATACATCGTACAGAATTCAAAGACGAGCCTAATGATGTTGCTAATTATTTATTATCACCAATAATGATGATTATTTTTCAGATGACCTGTAGAAAAAAAATTTTTGCATACAATTTGGTCACCCTACTCAATGTGACGTCTTGTCGCTTTCCATACAGCGTATGTCAAAAGTCATAGGGTGACCATGATTACTTAGTGGACCCGGGTATGTCCTTAAACTACGTCCAAAAGAGAGGTATGGGCAATGTGAATGTCATCTCGCCTTGTGTGGTAGCGCACAGCACAGCAGATGTCATTCCAGATCTAGAGCAGAGCCCAACTGGGGAAGTACCTCCACCTTACAGAAAACCGCAGCCAAATAACACTTGACCCTACTCATAGTGTTGTGTTCCTGCCGGTGAGTAAGGTTGCCAGAGCTCAACGAGGGGGGTGGGGGTTAGGGTCGGCAACGCGCATGTAACTCCTCTGGAGTTGCAGGTGTACATAGGCTACGGAGACTGCTTACCATCAGGCAGGCCGTATGCTTGTTTGCCACCGACGTAGTATAAAAAAAAAAGTATAAGTTTAATTTTGCTTAAAAATAAGAAAAAAATCACTAATTATATTTTAATCAAATACTACCATATGATAATGTGTATCATTTATAGAGTCAGAAAAAGTGGGTCTGGATCACGACCCAAAAATCACCCTGTATATATGGGTAACCCAAACCCAAACACTAACCACTATGCCTGTCTACTACGACAGCGTAACACCTCCCCCAACCAGTTCTCTCAGCGCGTGCGTAGCGTGCGACTCGATGCGGAGCAGTACGCGAAGCACGAACGTCGTGAACGCTGCTCGCACTGTTAATGCTTGAGAAAGGAGACTTAGGCTCTCCCTACATGTCAGTGTAAACCATATAATTATAGGTAGCTTTTTTAGTATGTCTCACGACAATGGAAATAAAACAAGTATAAAATATATAATGTATTTTTTTGCTGGAAACATTTAGTCAGAGGTTCTCGCTCATTTTTGAAACATTTAATGTTACCAATATATCGACATAATATCTATGAAATAAAAGTAAAACCCCATTATTAGCATATAATAAAATCAATTTTATGCCAAATATGCCTTACATAATTTTGGAAAAGAGCTGATACTCTTCAAACTACTGGATCAATTTATATTAAACATAGCTAAGAGACACCGCAAGAAAACTCCCTTTCACGTTAACAAACCGGATCGAATCGGTCCATCCGTTGGAGAGCTACGATGCCACAGACATACAGAATTGGAGTCAAATATAACACCGGTAACACCGCGCTTTTTGCGTCGGGGTAAATAAAACTAGTTCGTTTGAGGTGAGAGGTCGCTAAGGGTTGGGAACATGCCAATACTACGTGTTTAGGAACCATTTTAATACACGCAGGCTGTGTGCCATAGAAAAAAATACCTTCAACCGGTACTATACATTTAAATATTTTGTACGTTGACGGTAAAATTAATAGTTTTCTTAATTATACCTAATGGCACCTACTCTACGAAATATTGATAAAAAAATGTGATACCTAAAGGGGCCCACTGATTACCAGTTCGCCGGACGATATCGGCCTGTCAGTTATTCGCAAAAGCTGACAATCGCGAATAACTGACAGGCCGATATCGTCCGGCGAACTGGTAGTCAGTGGGTCCTTTAGATGTTGTATTACTACACATTTCACATTTTGGGAAAATATAATAATAATTTATCAGCAACGGTCGTTAATTCGCCTGTCTCGTAATAATGTCTCATCATCACCATTATTTTAGAGCTATTCTATCGGCCCGATTAAAACAATGCTTATAAGAAGTCACAAGTAACGTTTTTTGGTTGAAGAAATTTCACTTTTGACACTGATAGATTGGTATCGTACCGCTGTGACTTTTTAAGTGGCCCTCTAATTAACAGTTCGCCGGACGATATCGGCCGGTCAGTTATTCGCAAAAGCTGATAATCGTGAATATAATAAAGGGGTTAATAAACATTGATCGAATCGAGCCGGGTTGGCGATGGCGGTAAAGTCCCTCCCTGTCCCCGGTGAGCCGATCCTCTGTGGTATAGTTGATACCTTTTAATCTAATGTGTGAAAACGCGTTTTCACTAGTATAACCTAGATTTTCCGTATGGCCTTGGTGAAAACTAGTTTTAACTGGGATTTATAAGTCAAATAGATTTCGCGAAGAACATTGGTGAAAACTAGTTTTGATAACTGTTCATATATTTTATTCCAGTGAAAACTAGTCGCGTGTACACGATTCAACGATGCACATACATGTGTGTGTGGGTGTGTGTGTAGACGATTCTACGGAGTCACGCCGTTTTGTCGCCGAAATAGTGTTTAGTTTTAACTATATAAAATGCACATGTTAATTTGTTATATATTACGGGCCTTGTTGCCTGACTTCAAATTTTAACACACAGTTTCACACATAAATAACACACAGTTTTCACTGTTAACGGGTTTTACGGTATCAACTATACTGGCAATATTTTTTTCACTGTGAAGGCGATAAATACCAGCTACGTGCTTGCATGGCATGGCACTTGCTAATGCCTAAAGGGCGTATGTCACTTTAAAACACGAGTGAAGTGAGGACTTTTTGAACTAGCTTAGGAACACGGTAAGTAATAGGCGAAGCCCACGCTTTATCACAGATTAAATAATATCGAAGTAGATAGATACGCCACTCTTATATAATGAAGTGTGCTAAAATGATAACGTCACTCATTCACGGCGTGATTAAGACATGAAAAACAGAAGGAAACAATGTTTCTCCCGCATGTCCCAAGACGGAATCGCGAAACGCATCTTCTACTGCGAACTGCAAGATGGAAAGCGCAAACAAGGCGGCCAGTTCTTGCGGTTCAAAGATGTGCTGAAGCGGCATATGAAGAGAGCTCATATAGAGCCAACGAAATGGGAGAGAGCCGCCAGTGACCGTCCACGTTGGAGGCATATTGTGCAGACTCAGGTGCGTCAGTTTGAAGCTAGGTGGCGCACAGAACTCGACGCTAAGCGCGACGAGCTGAAGGCCAGACGACCTGCGGCCATACTTTACAATTATGTCGGAGGGGTGCTGACTTGCAGCGAGTGTGGTCACACATTTGCTGCAAAAATTGGCTATATCAGTCACCTGAGAGCGCACCAGCGACGCTCTCAGCGGTAGAACGCAGTCGCTGTGGTCGAAAACGGCTAGGAGATGATGACACTACTGTATCTGTTATTTCTTTGATACAACGAGTGACGTTCGCCCCCGTATTACTGGCACGATTATAGCTTTCATTCCATCACTCATTTTATCAAGGAAATCGATAGATACACCGGCGGCAACAATGACGCCTCAACAGTAATGCAGCTGCAATTGACACTCGAACGTCACCCTCAGCATTGAGCCAACCGTGAAGTTATGATCAATTGATCATTGAATAACATATTTTAGTGGGTCGTAATGGTATTATACGTAACTGCCTACAATCAGATCTAACCCTAAAGGAAAACTAGACCTTGTGGTGATTAACTACAGTTTTCTCACATTTTTTGTCTTCATCTAAATGCGAATAATATTACGTATATTAATGCCATAAATCTTATTGGAACAAACTCACGACGACCAGTTTGGCAGCCTCAAGCCATACTTGCAGTGTTCAGTACTGTTTCAAATAATAATTACGTAACCACTTAGCTTTTAAATTTGCTCCAAAATTAGAAAATTTAAAGTATTATATTGTGATAGGTATGTTGATATATATGACGATTTTTTTTTTCACTCCTTTTTCTACTGACAAAGTTGTTTGTCGACTATAGTTCCCATTTATAAAAACGGTTGGAGAACAATTACCCAGTGGAGCACAAATTTACAGAAGTGATGTATCTATAGTTTTATTTAATCTATGCTCGTGCCTCGCTACTGCCGGGAAAGTTTGATTAAAATTGTACATTCTGGGGTCAGCCTAATGCGCTTCCAGGGAACCTGAGTTTTTTAATCCGTTAAAAGGCTAAGTTGCAACAACTGAGGTTGACAGCTCCCCGTTGTTTTTTATAAAGTACTATGGAGTTAGTTAGTTATTCAGTACCCCTAGTGTAAATAAATTTGATTTCGAAACGTGACGTACGCGTTTGCGTTTAGTCTCATTTTGTATGTGATTTAGAGAGAGCGCGCCAAGCGGGACGTTTTGGAAACTCAAAATCCTATACAAAATGAGACTTAACGCAAACGCGTTCGTCACGTTATGATGTCATCAAATTTACACTAGGGGTACTGGGCATTTTCCGCAAATCGACAACCATTGTGCCTAGTTTACGTGAAAACGAGGTAGCACTACTCTAGCCACCCCAGCTCCTTCAAAAAACCTAGCAGTGTCTTCAAGTTGCTAACTGCCTCTTTTAGTGTGCACGGAGTCCCTAGGTATTTGTTCCTGTATACTTCTACCTGTTTGCAGTCTAGAAGAATGTGTTTAGTTGTTTCCTCTTCTTCCATGCACGCTCTGTACATGGGGCTGTCAGTTTTACTCATATTATGTAGGTGATTGTTTAGTGTGTTACGTCCTGTAATTAACCCTATTACTTATGTTTCGTATGTCTGGGTGCTATGGGATAAAAATTATGCAATATTTAACAAAACCAAATGCTCGAGAGGTAAAAAACTTGCATGTAGTTTTATACAGTTTACAAGGACCTTAACCACGTAGGGAATTTTCTAAAGAATGCCTCAATGTAATGTGTGTTTTTTTTTATGTGTGTTTGTGTTTAATAGTCTCCATATTGAGCTCCTTGCACTACCTGTTGACTTTTGTATGAGCTCTAAATTGCCTGCTACCTAAAGGTTGTCTGGAAGAGATCGCTTTTTAGCGATAAGACCGCCTGTTGTTACCTGGTTCTATTTTCCTTTAAAATTCATTTGTAGTTTTACATGTATGTAAAATGTATAATTGTTAGTGCAATAAAGAATATTTACTTACTTACTTACTTTTTTATTATTAATTGATTTCGGAAAAATTGCATCTTACGTATGACACGTACACGTATTACAGTTAAGGCCTGTTTCAGAATGTCCAAGTAAAGTCCTGATTAAACTACTTGCCACTTATCTGACGAATAAAGTCGTCGTTGGCGTTTCACAATCTTCAAATAAGCTTAACTGGTAGATCAAGTGCTAAGTTATATCTTACAGTTAATATATTTGTTAACTATCTATCCAATACTTTACTCAGACTTTGTGAAACAGTACCCCTAGTGTAAATATTTTCGCCAGCGAAACATGACGTACGCGTTTGCGTTAAGTGTCATTTTGTATGAGATTTTTGACTTTCCAAAACGTCCCGCTTGGCGCGCTGTTCAAAAACCCATACAAAATGAGACTTAACGCAAACGCGTACGTCACGTTTCGCTATCGACTAAAATTACACTAGGGGTACAGGCTCTTACTGCACAGTCACGTCTGAAAATATCGATACGAAAAATGTGCCAAAAATATGTATAGGTACAATATGGGCAATCGTGTATACATGTTTTTGGCACTTTTTTCGTATCGATATTTTCAGACGTGACCGTACTTGGTACTTTTTAGACTGAAAAAAGATACTCGCCATTACTTGAAGCTTGAAGCCCAATTCAGACTTGATAATTCATTACGTTTTACTTAATTTCATTTTGATAAGATCTCGAAGTGAAATTCGGCTGTGGTGAAGGTCCGCGTCAATTGCCAAAACGATCGTCAAGCTCATGTCAAAAGTATAACATTACTAAACTAGAATCGACCACCTGATTGTCTGATAAACGTTGTACCCATTTTACTTGTTAACTTCACGCCGGTGAACCGCGGGCCGTCATCCTCGCCTAGCTTACGGAAAATTGAAAAGTTAACGAGCCTATTTGAGCATGCTACGCTGCGGCCTTTGTTCAACGTTATGTTGCCATTGCTACCATGTGTTTTGACTCTTTTTAACCAACACTAATATCAAAGTTAGTAAATAGCACAAACGAATTTAAATAAAAATGGACTAGTGAAAAATGGACTGGTCTTTGTTTTCTTCAAACAAAAACGTCACTTTTGACACAGGGCCTAATATTTGACGTACTTATCTTAAAGTTCGAATCGTTCCGTAAGGATCGGTTGCACAAAACCACATGTAACTGTCAAAATACTGGTAACTGTATGAAATGTCATGTAATCATAATTCTGTGTGACGTTGATCGCTCCGCTAATTGTGGTTGATATTAATACAACTAGCCTTAAGTCTGTCTTAATGATCTATATAAGAATTCAAGTCTTGGAGACCTTTTACATCTCTAAGGATAAAAAATAAATAAAAATCGTTTATTAAAAGAAAGAAGATAAAATTACATAACTAGCTCAGTGGTCCCACACTAGGCTAGGCCTGTATCGTGGTGACCGCTCTACAGAATTACTACATAAATTTTTGGGGTATCCTCTAAACTAAAATACAATCCTATCTTAGTTTAGAGGATACCCCAAAAATTTATGTAGTAATTCTGTAGAGCGGTCACCACGATAATTAAACGATCGTTTTGTTATTATTACATTTTATCTCTGATACTAAAGGGGCCCACTGATTACCAGTTCGCCGAACGATATCGGCCTGTCAGTTATTCGCAAAAGCTGACAATCGCCAATAACTGACAGGCCGATATCGTCCGGCGGTCCATATAATCAGTGGGCCACTTCAGAGACTTTTACACCTCTGAAGAATTTTAGTATTGGTTGTTTGTATTTTTTGTGTAATTCGACATTTAGAGACCGTATGCATCTCTAATAAAGTATCTAATATGTGATTGATTCCAATTTTGTTAATGTATTTTGTAATTTTTGGTTATTTTTATTGCTTGCATTTTTGGTTATTTGACATGGAAAAGTGCCCCTGTGGCCTATTTGCTGAATAAATGGTTTGATGTCTATCGCTTCAAAAACATCATGCCATGTATGCCGTGCGCAAAATGCATTGCAAGTCGTGTCAAGGCCGCAATGAACCATTAAAAGAACAAGTTAAGATTTTAATCTTAGAAACTGGCCTCATGTTTTATTTCCTTTGCATACCGGCGTAATAGTCTACCTTACCTTCTTAATCCATACTTAGTTATAAATAAATAAATAAATATTATAGGACATTATTACACAAATTGACTAAGCCCCACAGTAAGCTCAATAAGGCTTGTGTTGTAGGTAACTAGACAACGATATATATAATATATTATAATTATAAATACTTAAATACATATAAACACCCATGACTCAGAAACAAATATCCGTGTTCATCACACAAATATATGCTCTTACCAGGATTTGAACCCGGGACCATCAGCTTCATAGGCAGGGTCACTACCTACTAGGCCAGACCGGTCGTAGTTGTTACGTCACACTCACACTATTTTCGATATAACCGCAAACTTAAACGAGACGTAGGTTTTAGTGCTATCAAACGATTCTGAAGAAAAAAAAATATCTGTTCACTATCAAAGTGTAATTCCCTAATTTTGATTCTGTTCGCGCGGCAATGTATTTTTTGCTACATCGTGATCACTTGTGACAGTTTTGATGTCGCATCAGTATTTTTTTTTAATTGCTAGCTGAATTTTGGCTGGAGGTCGTGAGAGCGGACATGGAAGAGAACAATCTCACATCTGAGGACGCCGAAGACCGGGCAAAGTGGAGAAGATTAAGTAGGAAAGCGGACCCTGGCGCTAGGCCGGGAAAACGCTAGATTAAACAAGAACATTGCTAGCTGAATTTTATGAAAAAATTTAGTCGATTTTTTTTTATAAAACAATGAACTTATCCTGTGTTTATACCGGACGCTATTATCGATGCGCTCGTTACGCGTTTGCAAGAACTCTTGTTCTGCCAGAGCCGGAACTCTTATTAGTGGAAATTGCTTAGAGAATCACGGATGACCTGCTTGTAATAGATTGAAAACTGAAGGTTTGATGTTTAACCACATACTGAGTACACGTACTGCTTTTAACAAAGGTTTAATTTAGTTTTTGATTTAGTCCATTTACCTATCTAAATTATTATGTTTATTGGGTCATTATTGTGGTCATATTTAAAAAATGTATTTACAATACGAGTAATACAAATTGAACTTAAATATATCTGTACCCCTAGTGTAAATTTGATCGACATCATAACGTGACGAACGCGTTTGCGTTAAGTCTCATTTTGTATAGGATTTTGAGTTTCCAAAACGTCCCGCTTGGCGCGCTCTTTCTAAATCCAATACAAAATGAGACTAAACGCAAACGCGTACGTCACGTTTCGAAATCGAATTTATTTACACTAGGGGTACTGAAGTAATTAATAGACTACTACTTTTGTTAAATATCAGAATAATAGCTTATGCTTTGTAAGGAAAAATAAGGAGTAAAATCCGCCGCTTTGGTTAAAAAGTTTTGTGTTATAATTAAAGAAAGTGTCTTATTTTTCCGAAGAAGAAAAAAAAGAAGAAGTAAAGAAAACTATAAGTTGAAATGAAACTTAAAAAAAATCAAGGATAATAAAAGTATATTTTTATGACTGTGTTGAATATTAAATTTTACTTATATTTAGTCAACTGACTGACTTTGTCTTATGCCCCTCTGTCTCGATTTGTATAAAAGATTTCAAGTTTAATAGATTAGTGATTAGTGTAATAAACTTTTAGTGATTAGTGTTATGAAATTTGTTAGCCATTACTAAAAATTTTAAAATATGTTAGGTTTTTTTTTTTTTTTTGTTTTTTTTTATTGATATTTAGGACAACGGACAACAACAGCCGTAAATAAAAGTTTTACATATGAGTGATTACATAACAGATGGCCAATGACAGTTACCCACTAATTACATTTTACTTAGAATAACGTAAGTCGTATCTGGGTATTATCATAATAAACAGTTTAAATAAGACAGTGTGCTCATCACAAAATGCTCATCATTAGTTATGAGTTTATGATTCTATACAAATACATAAATTTTAGCCAAGACGGATACGTCAACAAGCTCGTAGACGTAAAGATCTGATGTAACGTTATTATACGTATGTACAAATATTGTTCATTTTATTTAAGTGCATATGCATCAATAAATGTACAGTTCATAGTTAATTTTGGAATGTCGATAAGTACTACACAATTGTATGACTTTACGCCAGTTAATAATTATCATTACTGAATTAGAATGGGCTAAATTAATTTTGTGGCATTGGGGGCTCGCAATTATTGAAAACAGTAAACCTATTTCAGCATTATGTGAAGCTAGAATTAATAAAATGAAAATATTAATTAAAACGGTTATATCAGCTGTCAGTGCTATTAACAAACTATCAACGCTGTTAAATTCTAAAATTAATTCAGTGAATTCTATTAAGTTACTGAATTCATTGTCCATCATAGTATTAAATTGCCTGACATTTTTATCACGCGCCTCTGAAAGTCGCATGGGAATGTTTGAAAAATGTTCATGATATTTAAATATTGAAGAACCATTTCGGTAAAAGCTTTCGTATATGGAACAAAGTAATCTTCAGAATTTATAACACTTATTCCATTTTACCCATTTGTTTAGTTGGAATCTTCTTAAGAAATATAACTAAGTAGGTAATTATGTGTACAATTTGTAACTTAGTAAGATAATGATTTAAGTAAGATTGTAAATGTACCTAATCGTTTTTAATTTTAGTGTGTAAAGCTATTTGGTAACGCAGAAACAAAACAACTAAGTTGATTCTGACGACACATGTTGTAAATATTTGTACACATACTTAAAACATGTTTTATACTATTTACAGTACGTGATGGTGCTACTTTACCGCACTAGTACGATAAATAATAAATAAATTAGCACATTACAACCAGTTTGACAACCAGTTTGGCCTAGTGGGTAGTGACCCTGCCTACGAAGCCGATGGTCCCAGGTTCAAATCCTGGTAAGGGCATTTGTTCGTGTGATATTTGTTCCTGAGTCATGGGTGTTTTCTATGTATTTAAGTATTTATAAATATTTATATATTATATATATCGTTGTCTAAGTACCCTCAACACAAGCCTTATTGAGCTTACTGTGGGACTTAGTCAATTTGTGTACTAATGTCCTATAATATTTATTTTATTTTATTTTTTTGTTTATTACGTAATTATGTCGAAAATTTAAAGGACCATATGTACAATAAAATGTTGTACGATACATGTGCGAATAGGCAATTTGCAACTCGTGCCGATTTAAAACACTCCCTTCGGTCGAGTTTTAATCTATCGCCACTCGTTGCGAGTTTCCTACTTTTCGCACACGTATCCTAATGTACTATCAAGTACCTTTAGTACCTACATATCTCAGTAATCAGTAAATCCGTGTCTATTATGGTGGCCAACAAGCGCACGAGTTGCCGAAAAATGCAAATACTGCAATGAAAAAAATCCTAATTCATGGTGCATGTGCCGCAGCCGCTGCCGGAAACCATCGCGAGCGCGGACTTCTGGCCGAAGAGTGTACCGAATCCTGTACCAGAACAGGTGACACATGCGTGGCAAAATTATTTTTAGTCTTTAAGAGTATAAATTATTGTGTGTATGTTAGTCTGCAAGGTGTGTATCTGGGTCAACATATTTTAGAAAAAGGTCAATGCTGTGGACAATGCAATCAAAGTTAATGACCCTAGTATAGATATCCCGTTTTTCTTATTTGAGTCTCAAGTATTGAAAAAAGTAATCTCACCTGTAAAGGTGCCGCGTAAAAATTAGCTTTAGATTTTCTTAAATTTGCGATGTCTACATGAAAGACGCGAACGAATTTGCAAAAAAATGTGTATGACACATCTATGGGCATTTGTCCCCTGACAATTTTTTTTATCCCTCGTAAGCACAATCCATATCTACCAGGAGTGGAAATCTTACTTAGAAGGCAGTAAGTTAATCTTAAACGAACAACGTCTAAAACTAAATCAGATAAGTCAATTCCGCAAAAGCTCCAGAAATTTCCATCTTTATCGCATTAGAAACTTAAACTGGAACAAAACCGAAAGGCGAATTATAAAGGGATAACATTTCATAAAGTCCCATTATCCGAATAGGCTTTTAAAGCTAATGATAGAGGCCATTAAATTGGAACCGAACGACTTAATACCCTCTTGCGATGCTGGAGAGGAAATTATTTTACGTTATTGTGACTGGTTTTTAAATAAACCTGTATTTTGAGGGGGAAAAGGAGTTTTTACAAACAATACAAAAAATAATGGGGGTATTTGAGAAAAGGTTGGGTTAAGTACATTACGCTCAACAGTAATGGAATGTATTATACGTATGTAAATGCAGGAGGCTGACTTAATGGTAATTTAAGTAAATAAATGAAATATCGTAATACATTTAAGTACTTACTATTTATTATCACTGTGTTTATACACACATTTAACTCACCAATTACAAGCGCTTGCCTTACTCGTATGCAATTTATAACGTAAAACGTGTAGTTGTAAACAAATTATGTAATAAGCAGGTTAGTGTTTAATTTCAGAACTCCTTTCCTTTTGCTGGTTAAATCAAGACTCCCCTACGGCCGTTGCGACTATTCCCGCTACTTCAAGCGTCATCACTGTCGGCCAATCAGAACGCCGCGCCACCATTTTAGCAGTGCCCTGATTGGTCGACATGCCAACTGTTAAGTCTTGGTTTAATCATTACACTCACTTCTTTTACTAAATAAATCAGATTATTATTAATAAAGTACAAGTATATGTAAATAATTTGTTATTAATTATATAAAGCTAACAGTCGGCCATCCAAATTGATGCAACGACCTCGTAAATCTAATGATATATGAAACATGTTGAAGTTCACAATACATGTTATTAAGACAAAATTTAGTATAGAATGACTAAGATAATAGATCAGTTAAAAAGTAAAAGGCTTTATTGTGTATAGGATATTTAACTAAAGCATTGTTATCACACGAATGAATATTAACAACGACTAATAATACAACAAAAATTGAATGAAATAAACAATAGTTCATGGCACATCAAAAGTACTTTATAGTTAAGAAATTGATAAGTTATATGTATAAAAGGCATTATTTCATGGCCTTGACTTAATCAAACATTATTTCATAGTCCATTTAGGTAAACAAGATAAACTATACAAATTTTATTCTAGCAGGCATTATTTCATGGCCTGCAAGGTACATAGAAACGGGCATTATTTAATGGCCTGGATTTATATATGAATAAGCATGATTTCATAGCCTAGGAGTATTTGCAAGCAGACATTATTTCATGGTCCGTGCAAGCTGAAATGAAATTATTATTAGTAAACAGACATTATTTTATGGCCTCGATCTATATAAGAATAGACATTATTTCATGGCCTGTGTGTATTTGCAAACAGACATTATTTCATGTTCTGTGCAAGCCGAAATGAAATTACTATTAGTAACGATTTATATATGAATAGGCATTATTTCATGGCCTGTGTGTATTTGCAAACAGACATTATTTCATGGTCTGTGCAAGCTGAAATGAAAATATTATTAATAAACAGGCATTATTTCATGGCCTATATGTATTTGCAAACAGACATTATTTCATGGTCTGTGCAAGCTGAAATCAAAGAATTGTTAGTAGATAGGCATTATTTCCTGGCCTATATTTATTTGCAAATAGACATTATTTCATGGTCTGTGCAAGCTGAAATCAAATTATTATTAGTGGACAAGCATTATTTCATAGCTTACGAGTATGTGTATCTGCAAACAGACATTATTTTACGGCCTGTGCAGACACTGTAGAATAGAAATGACATATGAAATATTCTTGATATAAAATATTGTAATTAATATCGGGCTATAGTACACCCCTATAAATGGACTTAGCACCAGTAATGGGATGGTATAGGCAAAAACAGTAAAATGAGTATTTATCATCAGTTTCCAAACACTGGCATTTATTAATTTGTTAATAATATTGAGGCCAATTGCTGTATATTTCATTAAATACATGGAATAAATGAAGGACAAATAGGAATAGGACATTCAAATTTTAAGGCCAAAAAGCAATATAAATTGTACAAGTGTCGGTGAAATATCAAAATACTCGAAATTTTCTCTCAAATGTCCGGTGATCAGTACCGTAAACCCATATGGGTATATTTATGATTAATAATGTATGATAAATATATTCACAATGTGATCCGCAAAGTATATTTCTCTAAGTAATTTTCAATATATTCGCAAACTAATCAATACCACGTTTGTTTATCAACTTCAAATTTACATATTTTCGTACCTGTCATTAACTATACGGACACACTCATTATTTTTTTTATATGGACTCTGAAATTTAGCTATAAGCTTTAAACTACTTGTTCCTAACCTCGTGTTTTTTAGCATTAGAATGTGTAGCATCATAATACACATTTTGAGATTCCTGTGACTTGTCGTCAGTCAACTATATCAGAATATGACTCTCACTAGGCCGTTGGCCCTGAGTGCGGAAACGGAATTAATAAGAATTTCCTAAAGGATTCGCTAGTGATTGAAGTGCTACGATCGGTGATAATCCGGCGAGAATTTCGAGGAGAGTAGTGATAGATGTTTGAGACTTGGTGTTCCAGACAGGTTTTAAATAGTATGTATTTATTAAATGAATCTATTATGACGATTCGAATCTACTATGTAACGTACTCCGAACAAATGATTCAACGGGATTAGAATGTTGAAGCTTGACTGGTAGAGAATGTCTCATGGCATTAAGTCCACCTTTTGTACTATAAGGTTTTCTTTTGTGCAATAAAGATTAAATAAATAAATGTAGCGAGTATCAATCTTCTTACTGGATTCAGATAATTCAGGCTTCAATGCCTCCGCCGTATTTACACCAGGCGTATTTTGCGATCATATTTTTTTTTGACAAGACCACGCATCATAGTATACCAATAAGAAGCTCTTATCGTTTCTTGTGTTTAATTCACGTTGAAGTGTCCTATGTTGAACTACTTCTCAGTGTAGACCTTTTGGGATTTCCCATCGGTCGCTATCGGGAGCAACTCTGAATAACGTGTTATACTTTATTTGTAAATGGACTTAATACAAACGACATTATCTCACTAGTTACGGGTTATTTAGGCTGCCAATGAATCCCTGAACCTCCCTGTTTATGTTCTGAATGGTAACTAACCAATCCGAATTTATTATATTGAAAGTATTGTGTGATCTGCTAACTGACGGCAATGAATCAGGGTAAGGTTGCGGCTAAGCGCATCAACTTGAGACACTTCTTAGCCAAGCTACATAATGTTGAAATTGTACTTTTGCATTAGCTCCCACCGCCTAACAATGCGAGGCATCGAGTAACAGTTGATAGACGATAAGTATACTCAAAAATGTATACATTCATTATCAGATCATAGGACGAATAATTTCGCACCTCTGGGGCTTGGACGGTCTATCTTCTGGAAACGCCACATCGGTTTAAGAGCATATAATAAAAAAGAACTTGATTGCCTACTAACACATCTAATTGATTAAACTGGCATAAGCTGACGTATAATGACGAACAATTTTATTGTCCCCTAAGCAGCTAATTTATAACTCTACAAAAACAGTCATCATCTTGAATTTGACATAAAACCTACTGACGTGATACCCAGTTTTGATAAATCAAAGCAAAGCAAGTTTTACATTCATATAAGTAGTAAATCTAAAAGTTGGATTCTATCATGTGGATTGAGGTCTTCGCCACATTTTAAATCAGAGTTGATATGCCGGGGTCTCTCCGTTCCGAGTGGTAACATTCATAACATATGTAGCGTAGACGGGTTTCTTCCTGAGCTATCCGCCCACGTGCAACCAAAGTATCTTTGACTAGCCAACAAGCATTATAAACGGAGCCATTTTCCATTATTTGATCTATCCCTGCAATACTACTCGAACTACACCGAATGATATATAAATGTGTATATATTTTTTTTAATTATAAGTAGCTAATTGACCGACCCAAACTATATCTAAATTGCGACTAGTTTTAATCATGACGATATGAGATTGTTTTGTGTAGGTTCGTCCAATTACATGCTACTATCGAGGATAGCTAGTGTATCTACATAGCAGCAACACTATCCAACGAAATTTGAACATTGCGCCTTCTGAACGTCTGCACTGACCCATTTCAAAATCTGTTGGATACAGTTGAGTATAGGTCCTTTACACTAGTTATATTGATTTCAAATCATTTTTTTATTATTAAACAACTTTATAATCTCTGAGAGATTCATTATCGAGAGTTTCCTGTCTAAAGTCAAGTCTGTAACAGTAGAAATAGACCTAAAATCAAGTTAGCCATACCAAACACGAAGTTAGCCATGTGTAAGAAGGGCCCATTCTACCAATGTATCGTAATAACTAATAAGCTACCCGATCATATTATACAGGAACCCGAAGATAATCAATTTAAAAATGATATTAAGAAAATGTTGCTTGAAAAAGCATACTACTCAATAGATGAATTTTTAAAAGACCGATCACTATCATAACTCACCTTATGTACCTCTACCCACTGACATCTTAATAATAATATCTTAAACAACCCTCATATAATAATTTGTTATATTCAATTTTAATATATATGCTGATATTGATTTAATATATAAATTTAGCTCGCAATATTCCCAGTATACTTACCTAATATAAAATAAAAATAAGTTAAGTTAATGTAAATAATTTTAGCCTTAAGGAAATAATATTGTGTGCCCTTAGAGGGTGTCATGTACCTACTGTTTATGCTTTTAACACCTTACTGTATTATGAACATGACTACAATGAAATAAAGAATAAATTAACAAAGCAAACGACCGTTATAGCATCAACCAAAGCGGTTTTAAAATATTTATCATTAGGTTTTTGACAGGGGCTATACAGAAGCTAATACTCTAAACACTATTCTCAACAACGCGCAATGTTGCCGTTTCATTGGGAAGTTTTGCGTAACATTGTTCGGTTTTGTGGCATATTCTCGAACACCTACCACATTTTCTTAATGATAGCGTACACTGATACGGAAGCAATTTATTAGGATCGGCATAATTGTAGTGCTTCTGTACCTAACCTTACGGAACGATCATCAATGCCGTGCAAAATGCATTCTACCGCACGCTTACCGAAAATATTATATGTACTTGTCATCGCTACCTTCTCACAGTAATATTCTTCCAAAGAGTCGGAGAACCGGGCCCTTTTAGCTAACATATCAGTGAGCATACTACCATAATTTTCTTCGGACGGAAAAGCTGATAAAAGATTTCCCTGCCATTCGGCCCATGAAAAGAGAACAGATGGGAGAGTTTCATACCACCTCTGTGCAATACCTTTTACTTTTGGCAATGAAAAGTGTACAATCTGCTTTTCTGACCCGTTGTAGATGCTAACGCATTCATTTACCTTATGTAGCCAAATAGTCATAGTCTGTTCCTTTTTACATGGATCGAATTCAGGTACAGTATTATTCATAGAACCAAGTTTATCTGTACCAACATTAGGATTGCTAAATGTTTTTAAGGCTGATACTAGGTCCCCAATGTTAGTATTACTCAATGGCTCACCGTATCCTTGGTTCTTGGCTCGTTACGACTGCGTGCCCCCTGTGCCTGTGTCCGCTCGTTGCTACGTCGAGGCGGCGCGATCGGCTGCTGCACTGGCTCCGTGACCGACGTGTCAGGCTACGCGGGCGGTCCTTCGACGGCCCCGGAGCAGCCGATCACGTGGCTCTGCAGAGTGCCGGAGTCCCGGCTGCGCGTCCGTTGATTCCGCATCCGACGGCAGCGCGACCGTCGACTGCTCTGGCGTCGGCTGCGCCTCTCGCCCCGCCGACGCTGGTCTTCGACCGGAGAGCAGCGGCTGATACGTCTCCGCGCGCTGACTGGTGCGACTGCGTGCGCGCCGACTGGTGCGACTACGCGAGCGTCAACCAACTGGTGCGGCTGCGCCACCGCCGTGGTGCCCGACTGCTCGTCCGTCGCCTGGCTTTGCTGTGCGACCGTTGGTGCCTCGAAACCTCTCTCGTAGGACCGGTAGGACTCGTGGGAGTATATAGGACCCGTCCATGAGCTCCAGTATCCATAACAACCTGGAAAGTTCAAGTAATTCGCGAAGATCACAGGCATCACAGCTGGCGTGATATGAAGTAAGCCTAAGTAAAGTCAAGCGCATAAGTAATTTATTTTTATTATTTAATATGTGAATCTCTTTAGCAATAGTTATACCGGAAACGAAAAGGGGATTAAATTAATATCAGTTTTACTACTGCGATTGTGATTAAACCTCTAGATTATAAGTAGATTTTATCATTTTGGAAACACGGTTAGGTATTGAAGGCACCTATTAAAATTAACTTTAGCACAGAATACACTACTCAACTCTGTTCCAAAATAAACCATCTAAATAATAAAAGCTCAGCTCAGCAAATACTGATGCAATGTCAGTATTAAACAATATATTTTCATTAATTAACACTTGCAACAATTCATTTGCATAAATGAACGCAATTCCATAACAACAACTACATACCTTTGTTAAATTTGTAAGTAATCGGTTAGGAGAAAAGTATATATTCAAAATGTAGGTAGTGGACGTAAAAGTTAACGAAAACAACGGAATAAAACATAAGGAGAAAAAAAATGAAATTATAAATATCACTTTAATGGGTTATATATCCCACTGGCTGAGATGTAAATGCAGGAGGCTGACTTAATGGTAATTTAAGTAAATAAATGAAATATCGTAATAGATTTAAGTACTTACTATTTATTATCACTGTGTTTATACACACATTTAACTCACCAATTACAAGCGCTTGCCTTACTCGTATGCAATTTATAACGTAAAACGTGTAGTTGTAAACAAATTATGTAATAAGCAGGTTAGTGTTTAATTTCAGAACTCCTTTCCTTTTGCTGGTTAAATCAAGACTCCCCTACGGCCGTTGCGACTATTCCCGCTACTTCAAGCGTCATCACTGTCGGCCAATCAGAACGCCGCGCCACCATTTTAGCAGTGCCCTGATTGGTCGACATGCCAACTGTTAAGTCTTGGTTTAATCATTACACTCACTTCTTTTACTAAATAAATCAGATTATTATTAATAAAGTACAAGTATATGTAAATAATTTGTTATTAATTATATAAAGCTAACACGTTGGAGGTCGTAAAAACAAACAATGAATACGGTCGAAGAGTATGGAAATGCATTGCACCGTGTATTATTGAATAGATTTCCAAATTAATTAATAATCACATTAAAAGGAACATGTGGGTAAGAGAACAATTTAATTACTATCTTCTAGCATAATAATAAAGATGTAATATTATTATGTAATTAATTCTACATACCTGTCTAGGTATAAGATTTTTCGAGTTAAGGATTGTTCCTTAACTCAAGAAATCTTTTTAATTTAAGATTCGTAGTTAAGCTTGTAAATATGCATGCTTTTTAATGAAACTAACAGTTTTATTTTTATAAAGATTGATTTTAGTTCATGAGTCCTTACTTTCCGATACTGCTGCTACAGACAATGAGAAATGTGACAATCGAGTTGTAGCTAAATTATAAATAAAAACTTGCGACATTAAGAGGCCCACTGATTACCAGTTCGCCGGACGATATCGGCCTGTCAGTTATTCGCAAAAGTTATCGTCCGGCGAACTGATAATTACTGGGCCCCATTACTGCCGACTGTTTTACTGTTGCATTTGTAACAGTCGCTGTTGTTGCCTGGATTGTTGATATTTGCGACGGCAATAGTCAGCAGTAAGTCGGTAGTCTGAACCTGAACGACACCTTTAAACTGAACACCACGCGGCCTTGTATTTCTTTGTATCCTTTTAAAATAATGCTTTACTAAAGGCCGCTTGTTAGCCGGTCTCCGTCATGCCGCAAATCCAAGCTGTCCATGCTATTGAAATATCGAGCTTACTTACAGATCACTTACTACTATATGGGCTACTAGTCCACGCTTAAGGTATCATTACGTACCGCCGTCATCATGTCAAAAAAAGTGACATTGGTTTTGACATTTGATACACTAATGCAGTCAAATAAGTAAGTAAAATTAAAGAGAATTTGAAATAGAGGTCTGAAAGGTTTGAAATGGAGGAGGCGTCTAAGAAAATTTGGTAGCCACAGCACACATGATTAAAACTTTTAGAACGCCATTTGACTTCGATACTTATTCTTTCACTGATATTTGTTAAAAGTGACGCCTCCTTACCGGGCATTGGAAAGGTAGTGGCGTAAAAGTTTCAATCATGTGTCGAAAGATGGCAGTAAATTAACTGTGGCTACAAAGTTTTCTTTGACAATCCACCTCTATTTCAAATTCTCTTTGGTCAAATTTTATAAAAAAAATAGATTTTAATATTTACTGCAGCAATGCAGTCGGCTTTATTGCTGCAAAAGTATTTTATCGTGACATTACTGTCGAAATTGCCAAAATCGACGTAGCTGCCCGGATTTTTTACATTAGCGGCAGCAATTTAGTTGGCAGTAATATCGCGCACTTAATGTTTACTTCAAGGGTGAACCACATATCTAATTATGATTTAAAATGCTTATTATCGATAACACTTGAGTGGATATTTAACTAACCACTAGCACTGGTACGTTTTTGCCTCCGATAAACCGGGCTTTGTCAACGAAGCTGTGTCTGTGAGTGTTAGTCTATGATCGAGCCAAACCGAGTATGTACGTGAATAGAAAGTCTCGGCCTTTTTATTTTACGCTGCTGGAGTAAAACGTAGGTATGTGAGTTATTACCAAATCGAGCATCCTTAGGCCAAAACCAGAGATAAGAGACTTTTCGGTATTACTGCGAGCCAAATTATCGTCTAAGGCATTTTTTGTTGAAGAAGTGTGCATGTTTTATCGCATCGAAAATGGAGTGGCAAATCAAATCCGAACGCTCATAAATATTTATCATTTAAAAGTCAATATCACCAGCCAACGTGAGGAAAAAATTCTTTGCCATTCTTGTGAAAAAAAATGCAATTTTGATGGATAAAGAGAGGCTTTATTAGATCTCGTGTGGTAAAAAAGTATTTTAGATGTTTTTGAATGTGGGCTGCTTTCTCAAATTTGAAGATTTACTCTACTTCTTACTTCCAGTGCCGCTACAACTCATTGTGCTGCTGAACTCCTTTCTGTCATGGGCACCAGATTGTGATATGTTTGCAAGTCGATGGACGGCTGTGTATCAGATGTGTCTGCGGTATTGCGAGGTGATGGACGAAAGTTGATTGTGATCTGTTTTTCCTAGTATGTAATCCTATCATATAATCTGAATTGTACAGTGCTTTGGTCTCGACTGTAATGCTGTATATATATATTAGTCAAATTGTGAAATAAATCGCAAAGGTGTACCGCAAGGCAGTGTGCTGGGACCACTATTGTTTCTGGTATATGTAAATGAGTTCCCCTTGATAGCTCACCACTTGTGTGTTTTGTTTGCCGATGATGCCACTATTTTTATCTCCGAAGACAATGGGTCAGATATAGCCAATGAATTACATAATACCTTAACTCATGTAATGGATTGGTTGTCTACTTTAAATCTAAGTGTAAACCTAGAAAAAAACAAAAATTGTACAATTTCTAAATTATAAACAGGTACCAAAAAGTGTTAATGTAGTTATGAACAGTAAACAAGTTGAACAAGTAAATAGTACAAATTTCTTGGGAGTCACAATAGATGGCAATCTAAACTGGAAGCATCACATAGATAAAATAAATAAAAAATTAGCCAGCGCATGTTACGCATTATCAATATTGACAAACATAACCTCAACAGATGTCGCAAAGAAGGCGTACTATGGAAATGTTTATCCCACCTGACATATGGCATAATATTTTGGGGTAATTCGGTAAATGTAGAATCAACATTTATTCTTCAAAAGAGATGCATGCGTATAATATTTAAACTTAGGTATCTGGAATCTCTTAGAGAAATTTTTAAAGACAATGAAATATTAACTTTGACTTGTATCTATATTATGGAAATTTGTGTATTAGTTAAGGAACAAAATGACATTTTTATTAAGAAAAGTGACTCAAAAAATAATATAAGATTGCAATATAAATATGATGTTTGCACGGTTAGACCTTCTAGTTTTATACTAAGCAGGAGCACATATGCCACAGGAATAAAAATATTTAATCACTTGCCTGAATATATAAAGGCCCAAGATGGGATCAGATTTAAAAACACGCTCAAGAAATGGCTGTTAGTAAAAAGTTTCTATAATTTAAATGAATATTTTATGTACATAGAAAATTAATTGTTTTGATGTTATGATATTGTTATTGTTTTACGTTTGCATGTATTAGTTGAGTTTATTATTGTACGCCCGAAATGGGCAAGCTGATGGACATTTGTGATGTTTATAAGACCTATGTACAAACACAGCTTTGACAATAAAGAAATCTTATCTTATCTTATCTTATCTTATCTTATTAAATATTAAATAAATTAAATAAATAAATAATTGTGGGTCATGGCCTCCTCCACTATTTTCCTCAAGTTGTTGCTTCTCCTTCTCCACTAACTTCCTCGCCTTCCTAAGATTTTCTTGCACACAGTCCAGCCACCTTTTCTTAGACTTACCACTAGGGCTTTTCTCTTGTAGCGTCTATGTTGTCATAATTTTTGTAGCTCTCATATCGGGCTGGAGATCCTTTTGAGCTGACCCTCAGCCGCTGAGATTCGCAAAACCTAACAAATGTCTGCTGTTTGATCAGAGCTTCAAGTTCATGGTTCATGCGCTGCTGGCGCTACGAGTAGAAGCTGCTCCTCCTACAACAGACCATAATTTTTTCTTAGCACTTTCCTCTCGAATACCGCAAGATTTGAAGATACTCAAAATAATATCTAATTTCAAGATTAAAACTGATTTTGTATGCGAACTAAAAAGTCTCTTCTACCCGAAGCACGCTTCAGTTGATGGATCGACTTGAAATTTTATATGCAGATAAGCGGAGGCCGGTATTAACATACGGCTCCTGAATAACGTGGGAACTGCAGGAAATGTATGCTAATAAAGTATAAAGGAACTTGGGAAATTCTGATTCGGTATTGGCGGGATTTCAAAAAAGAGGTAGATTAAGTGGTAAAATTTTTGTGTTTCGAGCGCTTACGTCATGGTGACGTCACTGACAGTTACAGTCAGTCGATGTTAGGCCGCCGAGTAGAGCAGTCGTACGACGATACATGAAGTTCTGCCGAACCGTTTGGAAATACATTATATCGTATGATTTACTGAGGTGGACAGGTCATTACAGTGAGTTTGTAGGATTTCAAAATAGACATGAAGTACGATTTTGATTTAACAACTTGTTACGGTTTGGATCTAATTTTGATATGACCTTGAAGATCACTCACGCTTCGAAAATGCATGCATGCGAAAGTACGTTAAAGTCGCGCTTGAGATGCGCCAATCACGAAGACGATCGTCAAGGTTGTCTCAAAACTAGTTCGAAACCATAACAAGTTGGTGTATAGTTCGTGTCATCCACGAAGACGCGCAGATTTGTCAAATCTAACCTTTAATAACATGACAATACGAGTCAAGGCATGCGTCATCGTGAATGACACGATCTATATATTTTTTAGGCATACTCTTTGGGAGCAATGTTAGTTTGAAACATCAACTTAATAGATGCTTGGTAGTGACGATAATAATAGCAATCATATGTTATGACACAATAACGGATACTAACGATTATTATGAAGATTTTGTCAAACATCCTTTAAATAAATAAATAAAAATTGTTTATTTCAAACCAACATAATCCATAGATGTGTTAGAAGAATGCATCTCAATAGCCTAAGGGTTAGTGTAGACAAAGATAAAATAATGCAAAAATTTTAAAAACTGGAAAAAACATTAAACCACTTACAAAATACCCCGACTTTTAGGGCTACTTGTCCCTCCTTACCTACCCTACAAACTGACTAGTTATCTATGTACAAGCGCCGAGGGCCGCGCGGGGGAAGCGGAGTGCGGGACGCAACGACGAAAGCGCGGCGATCGACAACGGCCAACCAGTCGGCGAGCGGCGAGGGCGAGTCACCTCTGGAGCGAGCGCATGCCGCTCAGAGTCAATTCTGCTGCAATATCGTATTTCAAATTGTGAACTTCTTTAATAAATTTATAAACCTAATGCTGAAGTTCTTATTGTCCGCCTGGACAATCTACGCTTTATGCTTTGCGGGCTTGGGCTTCGTTTTCAATGGAAACTGCCACGTGATCACCGATCAGCCGTCATAGAAAATGACGTGATGGAGACCTCGGCCCAGAGGGCCTACCGCGAACCACGTTCGACGTGTTGCCACCCTGTCACACAAATTTACAAGTGCGACACAGAGGTAACACGTCGAACGTCGTCGAACGTGGTTCGCGGTAGGCCCTCAGGCACGGCCCGGTCTAGCGTAATTCATCCTTAATAGCATTAAATCCGCCATCATCATTTTCTTTAACTTTATAAGTGCTATCTTTGTTTGCTATGTTATTTGCTATGTATTGTTTATTTAACTACTACACTTCATTATAACTAAGTATGTTAAACCTGTTTATTTTCTCGTATATAGTGGCTTCTTTTTGAATAAAAGTTAGGTATGCCATGTAACAGCAGGAGTACCAATGAATATACAGTAAATAATTGACGTTTAGAACAAAGCCTCTAATAAAAATAAACCTGTATTTAACGACCAAATATTGAAAGGTTTAAATTAAATTAAAACATAATAAGATATTCATTAGAAAACTTCTACTTATCCAAGATAATAAAAGACCCCAAAAGTACATAATGGAATGTCTCCCCTGAATAAGCAACGCGAATTTCAATTAGCATTCTTTGTCTTTGGCCGAGTCACGACGTCACGTAACTCGTTAAGGGTTAAGACCAGAGATGGGTAAATTATACAGACTGTTTGGTGTACAAGTACATTGTAGCACAAGCAAGCCTATTCTGCGTGAAGTGGGTGGAGGTAGATTAGTCGAACCAGCCCAACTACTCAAGAAATTATATTAAACCTAACCTAAGTAGGGAAGATCTCTCGGGGATCCGAAATGTTTTGCCCTGTATGGCGCTGCATTCCAGCACCACATGAGAGGTTGTCTCTTCTGTCTCTAAGTAACCTGAGTATAGGGGACTGCCTAGTATCACCTTGGTATATAACGCAGATGGTTAAAAAATAAATCCGCCAACTTCTGTACAGCACGGCGCTTTTAGCTTGGCTATATTTCAAAATATAGGGACAGATTTAAAGAAAGAAAGAAATATTTATCTTTAAACTTTGACTGGATAATGAACACTGATCCCTGCTTCACAATAAATCAATACTAAAGTGAATCAAATAATAATAATCGGAACATATAAATCATATTTCAATATGAGTAAATTGCACGCTCTTACTGCTAGGCGACCAGCGCTTCTAGCTTATACTGTTAGAAGTGTTAGAACAAATTAAAGTATTTTGAAAAATTTAGATTTTTTGTTATTTCAAGTAGAAACACTACTATGAAAGTTATAAATCGAAATAAATGTCATATACTAAAAAAAAGTGTCCAAGGCCTCCAGTGCTCAGGGCTGCCATCAATCCAGCGTTCTCTGCTAGGCACTTGCCGCGATAGCGTGTCATTTATTTCGGTTAATAAGCAGAGCTTAAAGTGAAATGAAATTCATGGAATATGTACCTACTAGCAGTTTTTATCATCAAATCGTCTCGGTTGAGACGAAGATAAGTTATTTTCTTGAGAGCCAACAGGGCAGAAAATAAAAGGAAAACATTATGAAAATAAGTAGACAAAGTTGGAGAAACTTGATGAAATAGCGTCAAAGAACAGTTTCGTCTAAATTAATGAGTTTTTCGAACAATGGGAAGGGCAATTACGTAAAAAACTTGCTCAGGATTGAGATGAAAATGAGGTCACTGTTTCGTTTTTTTTTCTCTTTTTTATTGTACAGGTAGAAAGAGTCGGATCAAACTTTTATGTATTAGATCTAGATTAGTTGTGGGTCTGATTTGTCAGTGTCAAAAGTGACGTTTTTGGTCGAAGAAAAGTCACTTTACACTGACAGATCCCATCCATAACTAAGCGTTTCTTTTTTTACCACTTTTTTATGTGAAAGTTTTTGCCGCATCTGTGTTATTTTTAGTCAGGATCGCGAGCCCTTTTCATCCTTATAGGAGAAAAAAGTGTCTCAAAATTTCCATACATTTTTCAAACTTTCCTATTTGTTGCCGCCATACAAAGTATATGGTGAAATGGTAACACAATAGAAAAAGACTGGGAGATTTTTTATTTAATTAGAATCGAAAGAGCTCGTGGTTTTGAGAAGAAAAAACACAATATTTATGAAATAATACAAAATTAATAAAAGTGGCATTTTTTTAAAGAAACGCTCAATTAAACCAGATCTCATTCATAACCTGTTATTAAAATCAGAATATGACTATAACTTTTGATGGCATTTGCAATGACACAGAGCGCCATTAAAATTCTATGAAAATATGACGTATACGATTTTAGAATATCACCGAAAAATCCTAGGACACACACGTGGAGAAGATGGAACCTGGAGACTCCGCAGGAACCAGGATATTGAAGATCTGGTGTCGGAGCCGAACATCATTGGAGAAACGAAAGTTGCCAGACTCCGATGGCTTGGGCTTGTAGTCAGGATGGGTGAGGATCGTGCAGTCTGGAGGGCGTACTTTGGAGTTCCAAATGGCCGAAGACTATCTGGACGCCCTGGGTACTGCTGGAGAGACGAAGTGCAAAAAGACCTTAGCGAACTCGGTGCCGTCGACTGGACAGAAACGGCTTTGGACAGAGAAGCATGGCGGTCTTTGGTGTCGGAGGCCAAGATTGTTGTAACAAGTTGACGACCAGTTTGGCCTAGTGGGTAGTGACCCTGCCTACGAAGCCGATGGTCCCGGGTTCAAATCCTGGTAAGGGCATTTATTCGTGTGATTCCTGATTCATGGGTGTTTTCTATGTATTTAAGTATTTATAAATATTTATATATTATATATATCGTTGTCTAAGTACCCTCAACACAAGCCTTATTGAGCCTTATTGGGACTTAGTCAATTTGTGTAATAATGTCCTATAATATTTATTTATTTATTATTATTTTAAGATCCACTTCGGGTCGCTGCGCCACAGCAGTAAGTAAGTGTAATAATGACACTCTCTCACTATGTTCTGTTCAAATCGTTGCAAAGTTATTTCAGACGGACTCCAATTAACTATTCTAATAATTACTGCCATTATTATAATTACATTATTCAAACAGATGAAAGAACGACTGAAGCGCTTCTAAAAGTACTTACAATTACTATTCAACCTTAGTAATATTCTTAAAATTAACAAGTCGTAATAAAATTTACATTTTATGTGAAGGAATTATTTAAATAAACTTTTATTCTGTATTTAAATGATTGTGAGATAAACTCAGCCAGGCTTTGTAAATTATTTTGCCTGTCAAGAAAGCATTTTGTTTTTAATTAGGTAAAAGTATTTTGAAATTATGTAATACTAGAGAAATACTGGTACAGTCAGCATCAAAAGTAGCGGATGAAACAACGCGCCAAAAGTATCTGACATCCCAGATAACTTTTCCAAATACAGAAAAAATTCTAAAATTCACGTTCCAAAGTATATCTTTTGCAGTCTTAGTTGTTCTATATTAAAGACATCACTTTTTGTTAAGTTGTTATAGAATGGTAGATACTTATGAAGCGTTATTTGATCCGCTACTTTTGATGCTGACTGTACAATATAGTTGGATTATAAAATTAACTAGGTTAAAGCGGATTTATATACTGGTAATAAATACTAGTACAATATAGTTGGATTATAAAATTAACTAGGTTAAAGCGGTTTTATATACCAAGGTGACTTTAATGAATGATGGCAATATAAAATATATAAATATATTCTTGATACAGAGGCTGTATATCGCAATCCAGCGTGGCAACGCGGCGAGCGTGATGGGCACCTTTGCATTCAAAGGGGGCGCGGGACGAGTTGTTTGACTAAGTTCTTATTTGTGGCTTTGATTAAATTTAGTTAATATAAAATCTACCTACCACAAAAATCTGTAAATGTTTTGATTCGAACTTTAAGATACGTCAAATTTTTTTTATACTACGTCGGTGGCAAACAAGCATACGGCCCGCCTGATGGTAAGCAGTCTCCGTAGCCTATGTACGCCAGCAACTTCAGAGGAGTTACATGCGCGTTGCCGACCCTAACAACCCTCCCTTCCCTCGTTGAGCTCTGGCAACCTTTCTCACCGGCAGGAACACAACACTATGAGTAGGGTCTAGTGTTATTTGGCTCCGGTTTTCTGTAAGGTGGAGGTACTTTCCCAGTTGGGCTCTGCTCTAGATCTGGTATGACATCCGCTGCGCTGTGCCCTGCCACACTAAGCTAGACGACATTCACAATGACCTCTCTTGTGGACGTAGTTTAAGGACGTACCCGGGTCCATATTAGCTCTATTTACGATATCGATCGGCTATGTCTGTATCAAAATTAACGTTTTTGTTTGATGAAACCTAATATTTGACGTATAGTATCTTAAAGTGACGTTTCTTCAAAAAAACGTCACTTTTGACATAGACATCCGATCCATATCGTATCTGGATGATTGACGGATCTTAAAGTTTGAATCGGGTTGTTACTTTAAAATTCGAGTAACTGTACAGTTCTAATACTATTAGAATTATATTAATAATTAAATCAATATTCTATATTAGGTTGTCTGGAAGAGATCGCTTTTTAGCGATAAGACCGCCTGTTGTCTGCCTCTAAATTTAATCAATGGTTTATTTTTCTTGTATATTTTTACTGAGGTGTGCCAATAAAGAGTATTCTATCTATCTATTTTCTTACATAGCATTAGAAATATTAGTTTAGTAAGGATAAGGATGTATATCGTACATATGAAACAAAAAAAAATCGGTTGTATTATTTTAAAGTAGAAAAAATATCCTTAGAAGTAGAAATGAAACAAAGATGTTTACTAACTTTACAAGATTGCTGATGGATGTGCTACCTTCAAAACCCTTTTTAACTGAAAATGCTTTTTTTTTTTATACTACGTCTGTGGCAAACAAGCATACGGCCCGCCTGATGGTAAGCAGTCTCCGTAGCCTATGTACGCCTGCAACTCCAGAGGAGTTACATGCGCGTTGCCGACCCTAAACCAGCCCCCCTCATTGAGCTCTGGCAACCTTACTCACCGGCAGGAACACAACATGAGTAGGGTCTAGTGTTATTTGGCTGCTGTATTCTGTAAGGTGGAGGTACCTCCCCAGTTGGGCTCCGCTCTAGATCTGGAATGACATCCACTGGCTGTGCCCTACCACACAAAGCGAGATGACATTCACAATGCCCATACCTCTCTTTTGGACGTAGTTTAAGGACGTACCCGGGTCCAAGGACGTACCCGGGTCCAAGTCTTCCCTTGTTAAAATTAATTAACCATGTTGCCTTTATGAAAACGCGTTTTCACTAGGCAATGCAACAATAACTCAGAACTAGTTTTCACCGAGCCGTTACTGAAACCGGTTTTAACTAGTGAAAACTAGTTTTTTCTGAGGCGTTATAAAAACTGTTTTTAACTAGTGAAACTTGTTATGTGAGAGTCTCATTATGAGACTAAGAATTGTTTTATGTATTTTATTTCTTTAATATAAGTAACCTATGACATTTATATTCAATTTTAAAATGAACGTAACCTTTACCCGAAATCCAAATTAATGAAATTAACGAACTCATGCAAAAAAGTACCGCCCGAAAATGGAAATCAAACGTGATTGGCGGCAGGAGTGAGATAAATATAAATCAATTAAATTTTTCCAGTCGCCGCTCGGACTAATGACGTCATGGCGGTGTGTATTATTACAAATCCTAACAGAGAGGCGTATATACTGATTGTTTGTTATGAATTTGAGTTCAGTTTTTTTTTTTATAAAATTGCTTCCATCCATAATAAGTAATAACAATTTAGCCAGTATCAAAAGTGTGCTCATACGGCCCGATTCGAAGAATGATTAAGACACGTTTAAGATCTTGGAAAGATCTTTAACCTTTTTAACGCCACGCTTATCGTACGCGGCGCGTAATCGTGAACCTTGTCGGTATCGGTACGCATGAAGGTTGATATTGTGCTGTAGCCGCGCGCGTCATATGACGTCTTTGGCGGTCAAAAGGTTAAAAGATCGATAACTAAACGACATGTCAAAATTTTAGTTTATTTCGATTCCGCTGTGATCCCAATAACATCTATCTACGATATTTCTAACGTCAAAGTGACATTGGTTGCCCGAATCGAGCTGCTTCTGTCAAACACGACATACAAACAATATCTAAATGAGAACTTATCTAAACCAGAATTTATCGTTATCATATCTCATTCGTTCGGTACGGTGATAAGCTTTTAGTAAAGCGATAGCTGAACTTTACAAACAGCCACGTACACTGCCGAGTGTTGACTACAGAATGATAAAACGCGTCTCATTATTGATTCTTCATAATTTGCACACTTTCACGTTCGTTTACTGCATAATAACTATAATAAGCTATCATTACACTTTAAACAACATTAATGAGCATTAATGAGCAAAAAGCAAAAATACCGAGACGCCATCACTAATGTGGAGCTCAACTGAATCTGAATTTGTTATAATGATCTCTGTAAGTATGTATGAATACGCCTCAAGGGCGCAATTCTGTATTTATTTTTACAGTTGGTAGTGTTTAAAATATTGTGATTTGACTGCGACATCAATATGCCACTATATCAATTTCAAATGCCTTACAATTTATTGTAAAATAGTACGAGTATGTATAATTTTGTTTTAAACAATGATTCAGTTTGTTTACACATTTTTTTCTTGAGAAAACCAAAGAAATGTAAAGAAAGAAAAACTAAGTATAATTTCAGTATAAGTTATATATATAATAAGTATAAGTTACTTATTCGTCTTCAAAGATACATAATTATTTTATCAAAAGGATATAATTAAAATTATGATTTCTAATCATGTCTCCGAATCGGCGAAGATTTACGGTATCAAGTGCTGTCAAAATCAACGCGGTGCGCCCTACATCGATAATTGACCTGGAAAAAGGGTTAAGGGCTGCTACAAGAGTTAGGGTTCATTATTATCATAATTAAGGACTTCTTATTGCCATATTGGGTTCTTGTATTAATTAATCCAAAAAAGAGGGGAATTGTCGCTCCTGATTCTGAAAGTTATTTAAATTATTAGGTAAAGATATATATATAGAAAGATATATATGCTCCTGACCGTATTCAGCCACGGCGACTGCTTCAACTCCTTTTTTTGCGTTCATGTGCTCTCGTGTGGCTGACGTAGCCGATCTTGTTGGCAAAGACCCGTGCGCACAACGGGCACGAGAGGACACCATCAATATAGTTATAGCTGATCACCGCTGGTGTACGGCTTTCAGCTCATCCCTCTTGTCGTCCACTTCTGTTCGACGACGGGATTCAAAAATCGTCGACCACGTATTAAAGAGATGCGGAGGCAGCCGCGGTTACTACCTTCCTCTTGGAAAAGGGTGAGCATTTTTTTAGGGCACCTTTTCTAGCCCCCTCCCCGGCTAAGCGGGGAAAGCAGTGCTTCCCTAAATAGGGCTGCTTTGTTACTCCGGGTGCTGCCGAATCCACTCTGTCACTCCAGCGCAGAGTACAAGCGACCACGATGCATACTGCACCTCCAGAGCCGCCAGCGTGCAGGCATCAGATAAAGCCCGGCTTGCATCAAACCGAACCTCTCTACCTCAACCCATCGCCGCTGGGCCGATATCGGATTCCATTTTGCGGAAGCAGTCAAGTACGCAGGAGATATTAAAGTGCACAAACGTACGCGCAAAACGTAGGTGCACATACTCATCCTTATTTTTCTTGACCCAGTGGAACGGAGACCGCTACGACCGGAGAAAAACTTAAATAGATGGAACAGTATAGGTATGGAAAAGTTTCAAGGGGTCAAAAACTTTTCCACGCTCCCTTGATCGCCTTCTACGATACCCACGGGAAGATATGGGGTGGTACTATTCTATTCCACCGGCACCACACGGCCAAGAAGACAAAGTCGGTAAAGAAGAAGGTAGAAAAAACTATATAATTATGTACATAGAGGAAGGATCAATAATAGCAAATGAAACGACGCCCCAAAAGTATTTGCCACCGTAAAATACTTTTCCAAATCAAGATATATTTCTACAGTTCCTTTCCAAAAGTATCTGTCACAGGCTAATTGATCTACATTATTATAATGGAGACAAATCTCGTTATGTTAAAAGTCCCCGGCAAGCTCAGCCATGCCCATACAAATGGAGTTTCCTTCTCATTTTAAAACTTTGTGTTGGATTTTAATGAAACTTTGCACATACAATGACATGAGGTATGTCTAGTCTTGTAATTAGTTTATATAGCTCCAGTTTATAAAACAAATGAAATAGAGCAAAAAGAAGTTTAGTATGAACAACTTAAATTCGCAGTATTTTTTACACTATAGTGTCTGAAGCTACATAAACTAATTACAGGATTAGATATATTTTATCCTATTTTTATCCTCCAGTACAAAGTTTCAGAGCAATGCAGCTAGTCGTTTTAAAATGAGCTTGTAAGTGTAACTACGTTTGTATGGAAAACAGAGCTTGTTGGGGACCCTTAAGGTATAATAAAATAAAATAAAATACTTTTGACGTATTATCTGATTCGCTACTTTTGATGCCGACTGTACATAGCTATAAAAATTCGTGTACTTAGGTTTTAGTCTAAAATAAACTCAAATAAGTGAATCTGTAGGGCTAAGGTGGTCGGCTCTTTATCATTTGTCACCATGTCTGTCACGTTCTAACAAGCGTGTAAGCGCAAAAATGACGGGCGTAGTGACAAGTGATAAAAATGGAACCATGCTGCCACCGCTGCCTCTTATTTCATAAGAACCAATCAAAAGCATATTGTTATCAGATAAAAAAGTTATGTGTTAGATCAAAAATTACAAGAGTTGAACTTGAAAAATCAGAGGTCGAGTGACCACGTTTGACCGAACTTCATTAAAAGCGTTGGATATTTTTCTTCACAATGTTGTGTCGATTTATTTATACGTCTGTGTTCGGGATTTGGTTATCAGACATCGGACTTTAGACGGCAAAATTTAATAACTCCGTGTTCATAATTCCTATATAACGATAAACTTAATTATTGAATCTTTTTCCATTACTACTGATAGTAATGATAGCTCCAAGTTTTGTTTGTAAGTGCGAATTTTATCGGAATATTTAAGACCGCTAGGTTTTGAATACTAAGTTTCAATTACCTTTTTAAAATTAAGAAGAAGAGAATTGAGCTATTAATAATATCTTTTTATTTACAACAACAATATATGTAATGGATATAATTATACAGGGGATTACTATATCTAGCTTAAATCTAAAATAGACCATTGAGGCATTGTACTAAGGATGCTAGCGGCATTTCCTCGTTGTATCGCAATATTGATAGGTGCGAGGAAGCCGCCTGCTCTTCGGTCACCAGCAGAGCCCGTACATTTCATGCCGTTGACAGAAAAATGACGTCAAGCTACATAGAGTATGATTCCAATTAGTATTTTCGTAATAATTAATCATTTGTCAACCTCTTTAGGTAACTGATACATATACTTGACAATCAGTATAGAAACGTCTAACTGACTTTCATTTTCATTTTATTGTCATTTTGTTGTTGTTTGTGTTGGTCAAAGCATGGAACAAACTACCAGAAGATGTGGTCTCAGCACTGAATGTCAATCAGTTTAAGAACAGACTAGACAAATACTTAACCAGCGCAAAGAATACATATTAAGTGAAGATCACTCAGATACAGGCAACTATCAGTTGTTTCAACTGCCTGCCTGATTAATAAATAATAATAATAATAAAAAAAAAAAAAAAAAAAAACTTGACGCCGTCAACGTCAAACGCGTTTTTTACAAAATTTTCCTTTTATTTTTGATCAAATATGTTTTTAATGGCTTTTTTACATTTTATTTGTACTGTTTTTTGCGGAGAGTTGCCTTCACATTAATGCGACACTTCGCAAAAGGATAAGAGAACGCAACAATGTAACTATGTACAAAAATAGCCGAAGAACAATGGTCGAATGACAGGAAAAGGAAAATGTTAACACGAAGTAAATCGCGTTCACAAGCGTCTTCTACAACCAGCGCACGCCCACCACCCTTGCCCGCCTCGTCAGCCTCCTCGCAATCGTCGTCGGGCGATGAATTCGCCACCGCGCCCGACACCAGCGAGTCGAGCGACGAGTGCGGGCCGCCGCCGCCGCCGCCACGACCACCTGCGCGACGAGGGCGGCCACCGCTGCCGGCACGCTTGGGGCCTGCGGGACATCCTGCCCCGCCCACGGCTCCCGCTGCCGGTGGTGTAGTGCGTCGCATGCGATGGTCTCAATCCATGAATGAGAACGTCATGCGCGCCTACTATGGGGCTACAGAGGGGGGAACTAAACTATCCGCGTATCGTGTCCGAATTCTGCCTCTGTTTCAGGCTCTTGAACCGAACATCGAAGTGACTGCGCAACGATTATCGGATCAGGTGCGAGTCATCCAGCGGCGAAAGCGGTTGGATGACTCTACACTTGATCGGCTCCGCCTGGAGGCTCTTTCTGCTCGCTCAACCTCCACCTCGGCGCGGGACCCGCCCGCCACGTCGCCGGATCCGGTGCCGGCACCAGACCAGGCACCGAGGGCGCCGCGGGTGGATCTCAGTGCCGACGAGGAGGAGGAGTTTGCGCAGAGTGTGAGTAGTACAGCCAATGAGCAACTGAGGAGGACTCTGGAAGAGGTGATTACGCAGTATCGGTCCACACCCAACACTAGGCCACGATTACCACGTTTGCCTATGAATAGACACAATCTAGCGCTAATGGGAGCCCTAAACGCTTTACTAGAACCATATCTGCGGACTAGTAAAGATTTAGATGATACGCACGCGATCATGTATTGCGGAGCCATCGCGGCGTGCCGTGTTGCACGAATCAAGTTTCCGGACGCTGAACGTGCACCTAGGACCGCCGGAGGTGCCCCCGCATGGCAAATACGGATCGAGCGACGTATCAATTCGTTTAGGACTCTCATTGCAAAGCTGATCTGCTTCAGGGGGGGCAACCACCGCCCCCGAGTAATGCGCTTTGTGAATCAGGCGTTCGCGGGGACGGGTATTGAGCCCCGCGACTATATTGCCAATCTCACTGAGCGCATCGACTTTCTTAAGCAGAAAGTGTATGCATGGGCAAACCGTATTCGCCGCTACAGAAAGCGTGTGGATCGATTCCAGCAGAATCGTCTTTTTCAGAGTGATCAAAGGAAGGTATACCGAAGGTGGGAGGAAACCAACCTTCGTGCGTCCGACACGCGGTCGCCGGATGCTACTGCCATGACTGATTTCTGGCGTAACATCTGGTCAGTGCCTGTCGAACACACCGAGGGGGATTGGATGAGTGCTGTCGAGCGTGAGTGCGAGTCCATCGAACCTATGGGGGCAGTCACCATCAGCCCCGATGACGTAAGTTGTGCCATCCGCACGGCCCAGAACTGGAAAAGCCCTGGGCCGGATGGATTGCACAACTTCTGGCTAAAATGGTTCCGATGCTCGCACTCGCGCTTGGCAGCACAATTTCAACAAGCCCTCGAGCTTGGTTCTCTCCCACCTTCCTTAACAACTGGTGTCACCTTCCTGCTCTATAAGTCCGGTAGTACCACGGAAGCTAAGAACTACAGACCCATCACGTGCTTGCCTACACTCTACAAGCTCCTTACATCCATCTTGAGATCAAAAATAAACGCGCACATTGTCGCTAACAACATTTTGGCCTCCGCTCAAAATGGATGTAGGGTTGGGTCCCGTGGTACTAAAGAGCTCCTCCTCATAGACATGACCATTTGCCAACAAATCCGGCGGAATAAGGGGGCCCTCTCTGCCGCTTGGATTGACTACAAGAAGGCCTATGATTCGGTGCCTCACTCATGGCTGGGGAGGGTCTTAGAGCTGTATAAAGTTGATACAGCTTTAAGAGCCTTCCTAAGCGCGTGTATGAGGCAGTGGACCACAGTCCTTCGTCAACCAGGAGGCGGGGATGACCGCCCTGGCCCGCAGGATTTTATAAGGATTGAGCGAGGAATATTCCAGGGTGATAGTCTGAGTCCCCTGTGGTTCTGCCTAGCTCTGAATCCCCTCAGCACTCTGCTGAAGGATTCGGGACTAGGTTGCCGGCTTCGGAGAGAGGGTGAAGTCATTTCTCACCTTCTGTACATGGATGACCTCAAATTATTTGCACCAAATAGCCAAGACTTGTTGGAGCTACTGAAAACCACCGAAGTCTTCAGTAGTGCCATCAACATGGAGTTTGGTGTCGATAAATGTGCGGTTATGCATGTACAGCGGGGGAAGGTTGTAAATTCAATAAATTTACAACTTTCTGAGACAATGTCTTTCAGATCTATCTCTGAATCAGAAACCTACAAATACCTTGGTATGACACAGTCGTTGGGTATTGAGGACGAGGATATTAGACAGTCGGTGAAGGAGCGCTTTTTCAGTCGGCTCACAAAAGTCCTTAACAGTCTTTTGTCAGGAGGCAACAAAGTGCGCGCCTTCAACGCCTGGGTAATGCCCCTACTCACATACTCCTTTGGCATACTAAGATGGACTCAGACCGAGCTGGACGCCTTGGATCGGAGGGTCCGACTACTGCTAACCACACACCGTATGCTACACCCACGCTCGTCAGTTATGAGATTGTACATCCCTCGGAAATGTGGAGGTCGCGGCTTCCTAAACGCCAAAGATCTCCATAACCGCGAGGTGTGCAATCTCAGGAATTATTTCCTTAACAACGAGTGTGGGATGCATCGTGATGTGGTGGCAGTAGACAGGAACCTCACGCCGCTCTCCTTGGCAAACGAGAACTGGCGTAAACCTGTGGTACTAAGTACTGCGGATCGCAAGGCGGCATGGGAGAGTAAGGTGCTACACGGGCGGTTCTACAAGGCCCTCACGGGACCCGACGTGGACCTGCTCGCGTCGGTGAACTGGTTACGATTCGGGGACCTCTTCGGAGAAACCGAAGGTTTTGCCTGTGCAATTGCGGACGAAGTGATGATGACGAACAACTATCGGAAATATATCCTGAAGGACGGTACGGTCGACATTTGTCGGGCATGCCGCCGTCCCGGAGAGTCACTCAGGCATATCATTTCCGGTTGTTCTCATCTTGCTAACGGTGAGTACTTGCACAGACATAATCTCGTAGCCAGGATTATTCACCAGCAACTTGCTCTTCTACACGGCCTTGTGGACCGCGAAGTACCGTACTACAAGTACTCACCTGCGCCGGTTCTCGAAAATGGTCGTGCCACGCTCTATTGGGATCGATCTATTATTACTGACAGGACTATTGTAGCCAATAAGCCTGACATCGTGATAATAGATCGATCGCAACGCCGGGCCGTGCTCGTCGACATCACCATCCCCCATGATGAGAATCTCGTGAAAGCCGAGAAGGACAAGTCCAGTAAGTACCTAGACTTGGCTCACGAGATAACCGCCATGTGGGATGTTGATTCGACGATCATTGTCCCGATAGTCGTGTCAGCGAACGGTCTCATAGCGAAGAGTCTCGACCAACACCTAGAGAGACTCTCGCTAGGTGGCTGGATCAAGGGTCAGATGCAGAAGGCAGTAATTTTGGACACGGCGCGTATAGTACGTCGGTTCCTCTCTCTGCGGCCCTGACCACCGGCAGCTTGGGCCCTGCCCCGCTGCTGGCGGCACCCTAGGTTAGGTTTTTTATAATGTGTTTATATCTTTTGTATTGTTTTGTAAGTGTTTTTATATTTTACTTTTATATCCATATTATAAAAATCCTAGCCTGAGAAAAGAAATGAATAAAGGAGATAATAATAAATAAATAATAGATTATTAATTTATGAAATAATACATATGTTTGGTTTTTAACAGCGTAACAAGCTTTTATTCACGTAACAAGTATTTATTATGATACCTACCCATCAATAAGTAAGTTATCTAAATTTGTAGTAACTCCCTGTATGTTAAATTACGTCATTTTTGCGTCAACGGCATGAAAAGTACGGGCCCTGGTCACCAGTTACGTCAACCGGACGCTTCGCAATTTCTGCAAAAACTTGTGTGCGCTGGGCACCCATGGACCTAGAAGCTATTGAGCTATTACTTTGTTGCAGTTTTGTACTTTTAACAATATTATATTTTATTCATGTAAAAAGTATGTAAGCAACTACAGAACAGCTATTAGCAGAAACGTTGTTGCAGTCGCCTTCTGAATGTCACCTTTAAGGATGAGTGACGCTAAAATTGTCCGGGTGCGGGTCAAGGCGTTTGATATTTCGTTTTCTATAGAAAATATTTAGGGGTGATTGGAGATCATTTGATGCTTTCTATATATTATATTCATCATAGAAGACGAAATGTCAGACACATCTGATGTACCTATGGGTGTACGATATGTCGTTCTTTGGTATGTTAACGGCACCAATTATGGAACATTTAAGAGAAAATTTGGAGTGTTTTTGATATTTCACCGACACCTATAAAATGTCTACCGCTTTATACACGCTTTAAAAGTTGAATGTCCAATTCATGCTTTATGTTTTCTGTGTATTTAATGAAAGCTACAGCTATTGGTTTCAATATTATTAACCAATTAAAACTGTGTTTTTTTGCTCCAGTCATGGAATGTATGGCGCCATTCATTTTCAAAATAACAAATATCAATGAAAAATTAAACTTAAGCAGCTCTTTGGCTCTTGTTTATGGTAAAATGTTGTCAGCGATTAAAAACTGATGGTAAATACTTGTTTTACAGGATTTGTTTGAGGGGGATCAATGTAGTTCGCGTCCGAGTGCTTGATCGACTGCTATGTCCGAGCCTTGCGGAGGACACTGCGGTAGTGCCACTTACGAGTCCCCTGGGTGATGCTAAATGGAACTACACAACATGGGTTTTGTTCAACCTTACGGACACTACCCGTAAAACTGACTGTGTGTCAGCTTATCCCAGGTTGGGTCTGGCCTGGTCTGGGCAACGGTTTTCCGCTGTCAGTAAGCAATGTAAGGTAAGGGAGCCTCAGCAATGCTGGCCTCGTCCGGCACCCGTTTGCGGCGCCGAGAGGAATCTTGGCAGACACGGTACCACGGGGGATGGGGCCCCACTGGTCTGGCTATCAGTGCCCATCCGATTGGCGTTGGACTCGTGGTGGTTGTGGTCTCGGCTGAGTCGTGGGATAGTAGAAATCTTATGTTCATATGTGTTGCGCATGACCACAAGAGGACAAGGCGGGGTGGCCCTTAATGGGTTCGGAGCCACACTGACCTTGGCCATCGGTCCTGTGCTCCTTGCGGCAGCAGCTGCTTGTAGGGACTGATGATACTTGACGCCTGAGCAAGATTCAGGCGAAATCGATCATAGTTACCGTTGTGAAGGTAGTCTGCTAGACTTGAGTGGCATGATGGTTCAGGGCTTGGTGGCCTTCGCCACTTCTTGGTGCCTGTTCCATTATAGGGGTGTTTAATATATCTATACCATTCTTTAGCTAGTCTTAAGGGGCCCACTGATTGTGATGAACACCGATATTTGTTCCTGAGTCATGGGTCATCTATATATATACGTATATACATTGTTACCTAGTACCCATATAAGCTTTGCTTGGTTTGGAGCTATGTCGATTTGTCCAAGTTTGTCCCCAAATTTTATTATTTATATTTATTTACTTGACTTTCTTACGGTCAGATACCCATACGCTACGATTATTAGAATTGACTTCTAAGCCATCAAATTCCATGATATAGATTTCACGGCAACTGCGTCTTGATTAACAGAAACCTTGAACGTTTTCCGATAACCATACGTCAATGAAGACAAAACTCGTCGACCGACCGTAGCCGTAATCGGTTTCCGGCACTCGACGATCTCGCGCGACTTCGTTCTCATCCATTTCATTTCACTTGTCCGGGGCGAGTGTGGTGACGTTTGACCGCGTTAAACACGACACACGAGCGATTCTGTTGACAAGCTTGAGGAAAATTCAGATTTGAATAATCTGGTATTCATAAATATACGCGAGCGATATGCACTTTACGAATTAGTTATAAAACAATAGAGGATCGAACTGTGAATAACAAATCTATAATAGATACATTAATTACTACAGAGGCCGGGAAATTAAAATTTGCCGGCCTTGTGTAAGTGCGCTGACTAAAAACTACTTTATTCCTTCTTCTAAAGCCAAGCCAACAACTACCCTACCCTATTCCTACTCCTTCTTCCAAAATTTCACTGTTTGTCGGACCGTTGTCGTAATTGGTTTCCGACACTCGACGTTGAGGTAAGTACAAAATGCGCATAAACACGACTAAAAACCGATACTTTAAAACCTACAGTAAAGTAATTGCTTAAGTGTAAAGTGAAGCTGGTAACTAAGACTGTCTGCTGCGGCGGGGCAACGTTCGACGAGCGCTCACTTTGCAGGCTAAGGCCGGCAATGTTGTAATCCCTAGAACAAAGAATTTCCAGATTAAAATTGTTTCGAACTACACAGCCGTGTGTGACGTGTGTGTTCGTTTAATTAACGGCTCTACTCGACCCTGGCTGATAAACGCCTCTCACATTGCTTCGCTCACATCACCGATTGTTGTTTACATCTTCATTTTAGCGAAACATAAAAAATAAGAGCGAATCAAAAATACAGTACACTGAAAGAAATGGTTTGCATAACTGTAACAAAATTTTGGTTACTGTTTACACAAAAATTGGGACTTGCGAACTATGTGTTATATGTTACAAAACCGTGTTTGGCTATCAGTGTTCAGGTACTGGGTATACACTACAAAATAAGTTTGTAAATTTATGCAAAGTTTATTTTCTTATAACCGTAGTTTAGTTATTTAGTAAAGTTACAAAACCAGTTCGGCTATCTATTTTTTTCAGTGTACTACGGCCGGCAGGTAAGCTAAATTTTATGTGACAAACTGTGGTGTGATATTATGCCGATTTTAAGCAGATCATGATACAGACAAATGAGGTTTTTATATGTTATTAAAGTTCCATTTAATTTCAACCAAGACGACCGATCTGGCCTAGTTGGGTAGTGACCCTGCCTATGAAGCCGATGGTTCCGGGTTCAAATCCTGGTAAGGGCATTTATTCGTGTGATGAGCATGGATATTTGTTTCTGAGTCATGGGTGTTTTCTATGTATTTAAGTATTTATATATTATAAATATCGTTGTCTAAGTACCCTCAACACAAGCCTTATTGAGCTTACTGTGAGACTTAGTCAATGTGTGTAATAATGTCCTATAATATTTATTTGTTTATTTAATTTTGAAAAAATCGCAGAGTTCCATATTTGCTTACTGCTAAAGTAATGGCTTAATTACAGCAAGGGTACGGACTTATTAAACTAATTTATATAACAAAGCAAATATATGTTTATAAAATATAGTCTCACGATTGATGATAAATCAGCTGTTACCGTCCGGTTGCTATGCTCAAAAAGTAAAGTGGCCCCAATTTCGCCTCCGTTGAGTACGCCTCGATTGGAAATGTCCGCGTGTTTATTGGGCGCTAAATTATATAATAAAATAAAAGAATCGTTCCGCGCAAAATTCAACCGAGTAATATTTTATACCGATTCAACAATTGCTTTAAGTTGGCTCCGAATGCAGCCTAATTTACTAAAACCTTTCGTCCAAAATAGGGTTGCAGAAATCCACGAAATAACGAAAGAACATTCGTGGCATCACGTTAGCGGCAAGTGCAACCCGGCCGATTTGGTTTCTAGGGGAGTACAGTTGGACGCACTTCGCACCTCCAGTCTCTGGTGGACCGGTCCCGACTTCCTTCATGACATTAATTATAATGCTCAGAGTGTCGATCCGTCATTGTTGCTAGACGAGTCCCAGATACCCGAACGTAAAACTAATCCTATGACTAGTCTGGTATGCAACGACAATAACAATAATAACCTATTTACATTCGACAGGTTTTCTCAGTTCAACCGAATGCAACGCGCGGCCGCATATGTGCTTCGCTTCATTCATAACGCGCGCAATAAAGATGCACGTCGAACCGGTGCGCTCACTGTAGATGAACTGAGGGAATCTGAAATATTACTCTCGCGCTTATCGCAATTGGAGTCATTATCGGATGTTCACAATGTATTGACAAAGAACAAATGTATCGCAAAGGGTTTCTTAGCCAAATTAAATTTGTTCATTGACAATAACAAGTTAATTAGAGTCGGAGGACGGCTTACAAATTCTTCTAGGTTTGATTACGATAAGAAACACCCGATATTACTTTCTAGTAAGCACCATTTTACTGTTTTATTGTTCCAATATGAACATAAAAGATTATTGCACGCAGGACCGCAGCATATATTGTTCTCGCTTCGCGAGGCCTGGTGGCCTGTAAGCGGTAGGAATTTAGCTAGGAAAGTGGTACACAGCTCTGTTGTTTGCGTTCGTTTTAAGGGTAAAACGCTAACTCCTATTATGGGTAATTTACCTTCAGAGCGATTAGAACCCGGGTTCGCGTTTGTCAATTGCGCTGTGGACTACGGGGGTCCATTCTACATTTTAAACCGCAAAGGTCGGGGAGCCACAACTGTTAAGGCGTATTTATGTATATTTATATGCTTTGCTACACGCGCAGTTCATTTAGAGTTGGTTACCGATCTCTCTTCAGATGCTTACCTACTGGCGTTGAAAAGGTTCATTTCGCGTCGTGGTAAACCTTCAAAAATATATTCAGATAACGGACGGAACTTTGTAGGTCTTATGAATGATTTTGCAAAGTTTTTAAAATCATGTTCAGGCGAAATAAAAGAATACGCGAATTCGAATAAAATTGAATTTATTATGACACCACCTTATGCTAGTCATTTTGCTGGTCTGGTTGAGGCTGGTGTTAAGAGTTGCAAGCATCACTTGCGACGCGTGATAGGTGATGTTAAGCTAACTTACGAAGAGTTTAGCACGATTTTGACTCAATGCGAAGCTATCCTGAATTCCAGGCCTTTGAGTCCTTTGTCCTCAGACCCGCAAGACTACACCCCTTTAACCCCTGCTCACTTCCTCGTTGGACGTCCGCTGACAGCTCCTGCGTGCGCTGACCTCAACGATGCTCCCGTACACCGTCTGACACGATACCAGCGAGTGGAGCAAATGCGACAACATTTCTGGGCCAGGTGGTCGAAGGAGTTCATATCCGAGCTGCAGGTCAGAACAAAGTGGACGAGGAATATGGACGACCTCAAGGTGGACACTCTCGTCTTGATCAAGGAGGACCATGCTCCGCCCCTCAAATGGAGCTTAGGGCGAATCACCAAGACTTTCCCGGGTAAAGACGGCGTCTCCCGAGTGGCCGATATCCGCACATCCCGCGGCACTGTACGTCGAGCCTTTTCGAAGATCTGCCCGCTACCTACGCATGATGACTAACTTCACCGTCTCATTGGAAGTTGACTCTTCCAAGGCCGGGAGCTTATGTTAAGGCATACCTAAACCGCATAGAAACTGGCGGCGGCCTGTGACCTTCAGCCTGGCCGCGCCTAGCGACCCGTGCGCTCATCCCCGGCTGCGATGCACCTACGTCACATACATGTTATCGCGTCATGTCACCAGCAGCCAATGAGAGGCATCCATCGCGTATATGTCGTGATCGGCAGCCAATGGTGTAGCGGCTCGTCATCCCTGCGCGCACCAATGAAGACAGAGAATGACACTCACATTTTCGATCTCTCACCGAACTACCACGTAGCTTATACGTACTTATTTTTTGCTCCTTTTATATAACGTTAATTGATTCAAAAACCATGTAGAAAAATTCCGAATTATATAATTAATTCGAAGAACCCGCTGCCTTCGTCATTTCTACAACCTGCCATCCACATCAGCGCAAATCCTGGCCATCAGCCCCAACGTATGTCTATACGCTCAGACAATCATAAAATAAAAGTAACACCTGCCAAGTGAGGCCATATATAAGTCACGCAAATTATTGTACATGTCATAGAGGAGAGCCAAAAGTCACGAATAATTTGACTTGCAACCATCTGGCAACCCTGGCCGCTATTGGAAAGAAATTGTACCTTGTACCTTAAGATCTAACAGATGGCGTTAGTAGTGATATTTCCATACAAAGAATGCAACCTTCGCTATCGCGCTTACGGAGTTCCGAATGTCAGTTGCATAGTAGTTGTAACAAACATATTTATAAAATGTTCGTACAGCTTCGAAAGCCAACTGATATATTTATTTCCTGAAAATAATATCGCTACCTACTTTCAAATTTGAACGATGATGTTCGCGGCAAAAAGGCAGCCGCCATTCTTGTGACGTCATAATAGTAGTGTAGTAACAGAGAAACGTCTATGTGCATTGCACAAGTATCGCCGTTATTACAAAAACACTTGTTTCCGCTATAGTGCTGTCACTCACGAGAAAAAAATGGTGGTCGGCGTTTTCACGTGACATACAGATAATAACAGTACGATTCTAATCTTGAAATTAAAAAATAATCGCAGCTTTTATAACAGAGTACTATTAAATTCTCATTTCTTGTGGTAAAATCTATATAAACAAGATATTTCATTATTTAATTTTGATAGATAGAAACTACCCTATTGTAATTATGAGTGAGGACAGTATCAGAAGAATATACTTCTTCGGATATTCTATACTTTAAGAGATTTGTCGTTGTAATTAACCTTTCTGACACCAATGACGGATATATCCGCACCGTAGGTCCAACGCCGAAGACGGATTAATCCGTCACAGATCACAGAGCAACATAGACCTACATGCATATGCATAAACATCAATTCCAGTTTTGACACTTCTGTGACATGGCGTCCGAGTGACAGTTTTTATATTTAATACGGCGTCGAGAAGGTTGATGCTTAAATCCATTGCGAAAATAAGTACTTAAATAATAATTTGAGCTTGAATTGTTAGCAGTAAAAATGTTTATTGAATAAGCCGCGGACAGATGAACAGACATGCGGATATGGTGAAACTAACGTTCTTTATTTATTACGGAACCCATTAGTATATTATAGCAAAAAGTCTACTTCTAGACTAAGCACGGCTGAGGGCCATGTGAGCGAGCTGGGTAAGAATAGATTATGTCTTTATTACCTTAAATATTTTAAAAATTTTAGCATGAAATTAAAAAGGTATTAAAAGGTTAGGGGCTTAAAGGGATGTATAAAATACGATAGCACTTCATAAAATTGTTTAAGCTATCTTCGAAATGTGTAGGGCTGATTCATGATATATGATATTATAATCTACTTTTTGTATATTTTATTACTGTAAATTATACCTATATTTATAATGTATGTATGTGTTTATAATGATGTCACTCTATATTACTCTATAATATAAGTAATACAACAATAATGCTCAAATAATTGAATGACTTCGTCATACTGATGATAAATTCGTCAAGGTAGAGTTGCGGTGTCGTGTTTTTTTTTGTTAGTGGATTACAAATATGATTTATAATAACTTAACTGGGAAACCGGGGCTTGAATTCACAGGGGTTAATATTTTACTTATTTAAATCAGATTAATCTGACTTCTAAATTAAATACATGGCTGAATCAACTTTTTTGTCAGCAAAATTTGACCTACTAAGAGTGATAAAAAAAGAATATTCAGATTTTATGTAATTATATATTTTTTATTATAATATATAAAAACAGATTAATAAACTACGTAATGCAAAATTTTTATCATGATTTGATATTTTATAACTTGTTTAAGAGCTCCTCAGGGGACAGAGCTGTCCCACACTTTTGTATGAAAAAAAGGGTTCGTCCACTGGGTCACCCAATTTTTTAACAAAATTGACGTATTTTTATTTCTGCTCAATCTGGCATATATATTAAGGATCTTGTTTCATTTTGACAATGTTAAAACTTACAAAAGTTTAACTAATAATGATTAAGACAAGAAAAAGTTGATTCACCCAGTTTACATGTACAGGGGCTGCGTACCTAAAAGACAATCGTTTATTTTTACCAATAAAAAAAAAGATGTTTTACTGTCGAAAAGTTAAAAAGTATCGACATAGCAGGATGCGTCGAAAAGTCGCGTCGTCATTTTCATATATTATTTAATGTTCGATTTGCATTTTCTATAAACGGTAATCGGCTGGCTAAGCAAGTCATTTTGATCTGTCAAAAATTCCCACTTCCGACTATCGATAGATATACAATCTAAATGCTTCGAAATATAAGAGCGAAGTGATTAAACACTTTATCCTATGAACCTCGATGGAGCGCAATCCAGTAGTGACCGAGTACCCTTTCACAAACTTTGTAGTACCTATCTCTAAAGTCTCAGTTTAAACCAACTATTTACTTTTCGAGTACTTATACTCAGCTGAAGTGGTGAAACGTTATCCGATTTCTTTGATTTATTGAGGCAGTTATTATTACTTATTATGATTCACTCACGTTTGCTTTTGTTATAATCGAGTAAATTATTGCACATTCCACTGACCACATTTGTACCTAATATTAGTATAGGGTGAATCATAATATTATATTAACGTAAAATAAATCAATTAAATTAGTCGGTTCAATGACATTAATTGATTGTATTTATCAGTTTCATCATCAGTATCATCGTTATACACGGATTCAAAACTGGAACGCGACGGTTTGTAACTAAATAAAATATTCTATTTTCTTATTTATTTAATCTGAATATTCGGTCGAAGTATTTAGTAGATGGCGCCAGCATAGCTTGCCCTGTAAGTCCCTAGAATTGTGTCAGTTTTTTTATGGCTTAGCTGCCATCCTTTTAAACCAAATCTCATAGAACAAAACTAAAGAAAGAGGCAAGCTATGATGACGCCATCTATGCAAACCTTTGACAATTGCCAACCAAGGCTCGGAAACCGGTTAAATTTTCAAACCGTCATAATGTACCTTTTAATTTCGGTTTTGTTTGGAAAACCGTTATTTTTAAACCGGTTCTTAGGAGAACATTTCCATAAAGTTCTTGTCAGAGTAACCGGTTTTGATCAATAAAACCCGGTTGTTCCTATGTGGGTGCCTTTATTTATGGGGCACACCACCAGTCGGGACGGCCATCTCATCGCTCATAGAATAAAGCGGTTTATTTAGGTTACAATAAAGTTCTTAAAACGTTTGCGTTCTTATGAAAGGTTGGAGTAAAACCAAACTAAACCGGTATTTCTGAAACCGGTTCCAAGCCTTGTTGAATACATAAAATTTATAACACGTTGTTCTCATTACTACAAAGTGAAGACGTGCAAAGAAAAACAATTAAACTTCAAAATAATAGCCTAAAGTAAAAAATCATCTATCAAGCCGTCAGCAGTGGGCGGGCCTACGAGTAGATAGCAATGTTTATTTTGCCTGCTAATGCATCACCGTTATCAGCTGCAGTGCACGCCCCCTGCGGCCGGGAAACTCGCGCTTTCCGCCCGCTAAATGGTCGATGGGCAATTTAGGTTTTGCGGCTTGTGGGCAGTAAATTAAGTATTGGTGGTTTGAAGAATAAACCGATACTGCACTCTAAGCTTTTAATAGTTCGCCGCCAAACAGAGCCTGGCAAAAGTTTCATAAGTGAATGACTTCTAAATAAAAGTACCTGGGTCAAAATTCATTTCCTTGTCTTGTTTTTTACTCACCAAAAATATGACGGAGTGGAGCTTTTTGAATGGGGTGAAATTTAGTTTTAGACTTTTCTCATGAGAATCTAGAGGTAGAAAGTCATGCGATAGCACTCTACTTTTTAAATCATTTGATAAAAGACATAAAAGAAGCGTGACAGAGTGGTCAGAAATAAGACTACGAAAATAATTTTGACCCACCTTCACAGATACGATCATGATACACGAGACATAATTATATCTAATATCTTCCTTTTTTTTTCCTTTTTTAAAGATAAATTAAATGTTAACAATATATACGAGTAATAAGACACCTTCTAACAGGTTTCGTATTGTATTTGTATGATGACGATGATGATGATGATGTCCTCCCAGACGTATTCGTCGACGGCGACATCCTGACAAGTTATTTTTATTTTTATTAATATTGTTTTTAAATATTATTTATTAACTTTTACGCGCATGGGCATGGACTTGCAAATCCAAATTTAGTTTTGAAAGTTCGGCTGCACGGAGCACAGTATTTGTATAGCAAGTGGTTACGTATGATAAAAGCGAAACAATGTTAATAAAATATTACGCATCATGGTAAATTGTAAAAATTGCTTGTTATATACACGTAGAATGTAAGTGAAAAGTGCCTTCAGCAAATTAGACGAGACTTTGTTTTAAAATCCAAGTAAAATTGTAATTCCCAAAATCATTACCTACAGGTTCGAAATTGGAGCAAAAAGTTGGTATTCAGTTCCTTACAACTTTGCTACGTCACATGCAAAGGCTGTCTCTAAAATAAATCCTTCCTTTTCAGTCACTATCCTTTGAAAGTTTACAAAGTGCGTGGAAGGGACAATATTTAAGTAACGACATCGCCTCAGGCTAACTGGCTTAAGCCACACAAAGTTATCTGGGCATCGATCATTCACAAAGAGCTTTGAGGTCGGGTGACATGATCACACAGTTCTCATGGCGGGATTATCTCGCAGCTAGTAGGTGACTAAGGTAAAGAAGGAGTAGATTAGAAATACGTTTAGTTCAGTTCAATTCAGTTCAAATATACTTTATTCATGTAGGCCTAGCAACAAGCACTTATGAATAGTAAGACAGTATTACATTATAATACTGTCTTACTATTCTAGATCCCCACTATTACAGCAGCAGTAGCTAAGTATTTTAGATCCCCACTTCTAGCCGACTAGAATGATACATTCGGTCGTGCCGTGTGATGTGCTTGGAGCCAATAAGATAAGAGATAGAAAAGATATTTTAACCACACGAACTGGTAAAGGCCATCATTGTTCAAAAACTAATGAGAAAGTTGCATTTTATCCACACGTGGGGCAAAGTTATCAGATACAAATTTTGAGTTGTTTCCTTATGTTAGCTGGTAGAATTGACTTTTGAATGATTATTTTTAATGATACATTTATTATTTCGTTCATTTAGATTTGATTTGATTTGATTTTTTTATGGTATTTCATAGTTAGTATTTTCCTCGCGTTGGTGAGGTAAAAATTTTTGTGTTACACCCCGAGGCAAAGTTTGTTTAACCCTCGTGCCTTGAAACTCCCGCCACTTGCTACCATGAGGTTAAATTTTGAAATCTTTGGCTTATTCAGGTATCAATATTAGCACGAGCGGTTAAACAACAACTTTGCCCCCTTGTAAATATTTTTAAAATATAATACTAGTTACTAGTTAGTTGAAGATAATAGCAGTGGGACACTCCAACAGACAGAAGAAAAAACTAGTTATTTCTCCTGAATTTATATTGCCCGGACAAAGTGATAAACCATGCAGTTTTAATCACATTGCGCACTTGATGCTTCGCGTAGAGCATCGATCATTCACAAAGAGCGCTTTGAACGTCGGGTGACATGATCAGTTAATCACACAGTTCTCATACTTCTCATGGAGGGATTACATCGCTAACAGGTGACTGAGGTAAAGAAGGAATAGAGTAAGAGGACTTCAGTTATTTTAGACAACGCATCTGTACATAAAGCCTGACAAGATTCCATTAGACTCTGAGATAATGTCGCTATAAGCAACGTACATATGCCAATAATGTGCGCAGGTCATGTAAATTAAAATAAAATGTCGATACCGGCCATGTCCTTTCAAAACATTGTTTATTCCTTCGTCATTCATAAATATTATTTCTTGCATCTTTATGAATTTTCCTTGGCGTTTTGTAGTAAAAAATTTTTTTGTGGTAATAGCGATTTGTTTCTTCTGATTTACAACTGTAACCTTCAATGACCTTCAACGTCTGTTGTCACGTCTGCAACAAGGTAGCGTGAAGTCAAATTATTGTTTAAAACTACGGAAGAAATTTATGATTTTAAAATGTGATTGTGAAGCATACATATTCTTCAAATGCTGCAATATAAAAAAAGATTTTTTGAAATTCACCCCATAGTAAGGAACAAAGGGGGTTGATTATTTTTTACGAACTTCTGTGCGTTACAAGTCACGGGTGAATTATACGATACTGCCTAGCCCGAGACATATATATAGTTTCACTTGAATATGTCCAAACTATATGTCTCGGGCTAGGCATACCGTATATAGTCCTCCTCATCGTTTTCGATGACGGCGACCCCAAATAAACACATTATGGACGTTGTCTAGCATGAGCCCTAATGTGGCTGGCCAGGCCGAACTTGCTCTTAAATACTCTATTGCACGCGTGACAGTAAAGTTGGCCAGCGTTGAACGTGTACACGAAGGAGGGCTTAGGTCTCTCTTTCCGTAACTGGCGTTTTATGTCTAGGCTAGTGAGGCGGTTATCTTCGAATGTTTTGACACCGTTATGGATGGTAGAACGCCAAGAAGACCCAGCAAGCCCTTCCAGCAAGCTCCTCCCAACGCTCAGGGTCGATGGCGCAAGCGCTCAGATGCCGTTTGAGCACGTCCTTGTAGCGCAGGTGCTGACCACCGTGCTTCCGCTTACCCACCGCCAACTCAGAGTAGAGCACAGCTTTAGGCAAGCGGTGCTCATCCATTCGAAGGACGGGCCCGCGCCATCTGAGCTGCCGCTGCATTAGTAAGGCCTCCATGCCATACATTCCGGAACGACGCAGGACCTCAGAGTTGGAAACATGGTCGTATATACAAAACGCATAATACAAATACGCAGGCATATCGTATAATACAAATGGAACTTCACTTACAGGTAAGTTCGTTTAATTTTGTAATAAGTCCTTGCATAATGTCATAACAGTGCCTACAATGATTAGCCTAAAGCTTAAACTGTACGAATTACAAATGTGTCAAGCGCAGAAATTCCCTCGTCAGGATTAAGAGGTGCACACTGGAGCATAATTATTTACACAAAACGCCGCCTAATTGCGCGACCTGTCGGCGACACTTCCCGCGTGACGCCCGCTCTGCATTCTGTGGTACAACTCATAAGAACACAGCATAAAAAGTTTTTTTTATTATGATATAGAAAGCAAACGAGCAGACGGATGCCCATAGACACTCGCAACATCAGAGGAGTTATAAGTGCGTTGCCGGATTTAAGATAGGAATTCGCTCTTTTCTTGAAGGTTTGAAGGTCGTATCGGTCCGGAAATACTGCAGGCGACAGTTTATTCCACAGTTTAGGTGTGCAAGGCAGGAAAATTCTGGAAAAAGCACAGTTGAGGAATGCCAACCATCGAATCAACGCCACCTCACCTCCTCGGTTCGCTGTCAACCAGGCGTCAACCATGCTCAGAAACGGGAAACGGACTCGGATTCAAATTTAACAATTTGTTACGGTATTAATCTGGTTTAGATATGACCTTGGCGATGATCGTCTTAGTGACTGGCGTGCAACTCACGTAAAACTTTTACTTTATTCCGTATGCACCAATCAGTGTAAGCGATATTCAAGTACGGTGTGGCGCAAGCGCAGTAACAGCCAGACATGTAGCTTGCTTAGCTTATGCCAAGGCGAGGTGATGCTGTACCGATGCTGACACATGTGCGTTATAGTCTGAAGTTCTTACTGAGCGGTCGAGTTGGGGCTAGGCTAGTCGTCTTTGGAATTCACTCCCTCTAAGCAAACAAGCTCCCACAAATTTTTCTTTTAAAAGGACAGTACGTAAGCATTTGCTAAAACAAGATTTGCAATAATATCAATATATATATATATAATTTACAATTAATATTTTATATGTGATATTATATTTTATTTATATAGTATAGCAGTTTATACAATATGGTTGTCTGGATAGTATCATTTGACATTAAGTCCGCTATTTTCACATAACTCGCCAGCCGCTCGTGCTTTGATCTTCAAATTCGGCGCCAAGTTTATGGAACACTATGGAACAACGCTCAGTGAGACACAATATAACGCTCTAGTTTTGATAGTAGCAAACTTGAAGCGTACTTGGTGAAATGACACTTTATATTTCACTTACAAGCTGTTGTAACTTATCACATGTTTTGATTCTAGGAAGTATTGTGATGTTCACAATTGATTTGTTTAATTCAATAAAATATTATATAATTTACATTTACCATTAAGTCTTACAAATAATTACACAATTACTTACATTAAGTAACTAAGTCGCTATTTCGCTTCCGGTGCAAAAGTGCCCATAATGCTCACGGTATTACCCCGCTGGATGGCTATGGACAGCCTCTGTACCAGAAACGATTCGGAGCGGGAGTCCTCTCCCTTTTGCCTAAGTCGACGGCCTATCTCCCGCACAATTTTTTGTTTAATTTAAATAATAAATTTTTGGCAATAATTTCATTTTTGTTACAAGCTTTTATCGCTGACGGTACTTTTCTTAACACAGGCAACCAACTCATCGAGACAATTCTAAACCCTACCCTAAACACAATTAGGTTACATCACAGAGTTCTCATTGCCATTAGTATGTTAAATATATTGTTGTCTGGCCTGGAAGCAAACTAAAAATAAGAAAAATACACAAAATACATAATACCATTATACGCCAAGAAATAAAAGTTACCGATGCGCTCTCCTGCGCGCAAAAACTAAAATGGCGATGGGGAGGCCACGTAGCCAGATTGACTGACTACAGATGGACATGGCGAATAACCTCATGGTTAGGACCAACAGGAACCAGGAAACATGGCAGACCTATCACAAGTTGGACATACGACATCGCCCAAATAGGAAGTAAAAAATGGATGGATATTGCCAAAGACAGAACACTGGTCATCACTGGAAGAGGCCTTCACCTACACAGGAGGGGTTCTTGCAGAATAGTTTTAAGAAAAAAAAACTATTTATAATTATATTTATTACTTATTATTGAATAATAATAAGTTATGGAATCATAACCTAGCATATTTATTAAAATTGATTTGACATTTAAATATTAAATATTATTGATGAGATGACGGGTGACAGAAGGATATGGAAGGAAAAGACATGCTGCGCCGACCCCAAATGAATGGGATAAGGGCAAGCGAATGATGATGATGAATGATGATTGACATACTAACCAAAAGTAAATTATTAAATATTGAAATACTAAACCTAAAGTAAATTTAAGTATGTTGCTTTTAATGAATTGTGTTTGGTAAGTACCTGTGAGAAATAAAAGGCTTTGTTATTTTTATGTATTTTATTTATTATTTATATATTGTTGCCTTAGTACCCACAACACAAGCCTTCTTGGCTTACTATGGGACTTAGTCAATTATTTTAAGAATGATTTGATTCTAATGTTATTTGAATTTCTAATCTCAATTTTAATTTATTATAATTGTAATTCTAATTTTATATTATTTTTATTTTTTGACATATAAATTGGCTTTGTTTTTAATTTTACTTGGGATATTAATCCTGATACTAATTGATTTTAATTTTGATCTGATTGCATCGTTAATTTTATTTTTATTTTTATGTATATTTTGATCCCGAATCAATCTCACATATATATTCTTATTTTGATTCTGATCTCAATTTATTAATAAATAATTAGTTTTAATTTTTTTTTCTTATTCTGATCTCATTTTAAATGTTTGATGAAATTTAATTTTAATATCTTTGTTTTAATTTTTATTGTAATTTTAATTTTAATAAATAAAATAAAAATAAAATAAAATAAAATAAAATAAAATAAAAAAAATAAAATAAAATGCATTTATTTCAGACAAACATGGTCCATATTTTGTTAGTACATCTTAAGAATTAAAAGCTATGACTAAGGTTAACTTAAAAAAATGCCAATTTTAAGTTTTAACTTTAATTTAGTAGTAATTTTATCTTGACATGTAAATTGACTTTATAAATAAATGAGTATGAGTATGAGAATGTCCTTATAATATTTATTATTTATTTACTCTCAACTCGTTAGCTCTACAAGTAACACGTACTTATTATTATTATATACTACATAAATTACATAATTAGCCTACACATTTCTTGTAAAATACTTCAACAGGTGCCGTCCTAATTTGTGCCGTGAAAAACTTAACGCTTCCCAAAGAGCTTGTGGCTGAATACAATAAAAACTTAGTAAAGAAGTTTGTAAACAAAGAAAAACCGCCGCTGAGGGAATACGAAATTTCCAGCAATTTCTTACAAAGTGTATTTTTTATCGTAAAAGATGGGAAATTCAAAATATCTCGTCTTGTAACTTACGCACGTATTGACAACAAAGTTTTGTGACAGCTTACGTCTCGTTTTCAAATTCAGAGTTTGTAGAAAATCTTGTTTTTATTGAAAGCAATTTGTATTTTTTGTTGAAAAATAAGTCAGTTGGTTGTATACTTACAGTATGTAAATTCAATAGGGCGAATATTTAAACGGAGGTAAGCATAGGACCTAGGAAGTATATTCAGTTAAATTTTGCTCAGAAATACAATGAAAATATTAACCATCCAAAATAATTCGGCTCGCAATGTAAAGCAACACACACGAGATACGAGCTTTTAACACTAACTGTCAACGCTTGTTGGTGGTTACTATAAAAAACTCGTATCTCGTAATGTTTGCACTACAACTACTCGGTAAATTATCAAATATTAATTACGGGGTCATAATGAAGTGTAACTTAAAAAACTTCTTAATTAATCATTACACGATTTAAATTCTATAGACGCTTCAGAGCGTGCATATGGTGCGTGTCTATACATTCGTTCAATTGATACGTCAGGTCAGGTACAAGTGCATCTTTTGACATCTAAAAGTAAAATAGTCCCAATTAAGCCAACCACCATACCTAGGCTTGAATTGTGTGGGGCTTTGATGGCTGCAAGGTTGTGTAACAAAGTGGTAAGCTCATTGACTCTGCAATTTAGTGAATGTAGATTCTGGTGTGACTCTACCATTGTACTGGGGTGGTTAAATACACCACCAAATAATTTGAAAAGCTTTGTTCGCAATAGGGTCCACGAGATCCAAGAGAGCAGTGGAGGTCACACGTGGAGCTACGTACCGTCGAAGGACAATCCGGCGGATCTTGTTTCTCGTGGGGTGAAGGCTGACCAAATCAGCGGTTCATCCTTGTGGTGGTCAGGTCCGACATTTCTGTCGGAACCAGAATCTCAATGGCCAAAAATGCCCAACACACACGTGAAACACGATCTACCTGAGTTGATTACATGTTCTCTGGCGCTTGTTGATGATCGTAGTACTGATTGCATTTCTAAATTAATCGAAAACAAATCAAGATTTATTAACTTACAAAACATAACCGCGTACTTGCTAAGATTTATATATAACTGTAAAAATCAGAACAATAAATTAACTGGTCATCTTTCAGTTCAAGAACTTCAAAATTCGTTAAATTTAATAACCCAAAAAGCACAACAGGAAATGTTCCCTGACGAATATGCTGTTCTAAAAGCCGGCAAGGCACTACCTAACAAAAATCGTTTGATTTCATTAACGCCTTTCTTAGATACAAATAGTATCATGCGTGTTGGTGGCAGGCTTGATAATTCTCCTTATTGTTATAACACAAAGCATCCAATTATTTTATGTAGCAAACACCATTTAACAAAAATCATCTTTCGACATTTTCACATTAAATGTTTACATGCCCCATCTCGACTTCTTCTAGGAACTATAAAACAAACTTATTGGCCATTAGGTGGCACAAATCTTGCGAAAAACACCGTAAACAAATGTGTACGTTGTTTTCGCTTCAAACATGACACAGTTCAACCCATCATGGGGCAGTTACCTGCGACACGAACTGAATTAGAGTTCCCTTTTTTACATTGTTGCGTCGATTACGCAGGGCCAGTGTTGACAGCAGATAGGAAAGGTAGAGGATGCAAGCTTATAAAATCTTTCTTGGCAATCTTCATTTGCAACTCGACCAAAGCCTGTCACATCGAGCTCGTCACGGCTCTCTCTAGTGAGGCGTACATTGCTGCTTTAAAGCGTTTTGTCTCTCGTCGTGGGTTACCATTGACCATCACAAGTGACAATGGGACTAATTTCGTTGGCGCTTGTAATGAACTGGCACAACTCCTTATGGAGTCAGATCTTGAAGGTAAGGTAGTGCAGGAAGGCATCGAATTTAAATTTGTACCTGCTTACACTCCTCACTTCAACGGTTTGGCAGAAGCAGCCGTTCGCTCCACAAAGCATCATCTTAAGCGACTGCTACAAACTACTCACTTCACTTATGAGGAAATGGCGACTTGCCTCACAGAAATAGAAGCAGCGTTAAACAGTCGTCCTCTCACCCCATTTTCCACTGATCCCTCCGATTTTTCGGCTTTAACTCCTTCTCACTTTTTAATTGGCCGTTCAATTATGTCTATACCTCAGCCACAAGTGTCTGATGTGGACATCAATCGTCTGGAACGATATAGGCGAATCCAGGTCATACGGCAGCATTTCTGGTCCCGGTTCTCGGTTGAGTACGTCGGCCTGCTGCAGCAAAAACTGAAGTGGCAATCTTCAAACAAGGAGCTGAAACTGGGATCGCTGGTTTTAATAAAAGACCGGGCTCTTCCACCCCTAGTGTGGTCTTTAGGGCGAGTAGCTCAACTGTACCCAGGCAACGACGGAATCAGTAGAGTTGCGGAAATAAAGACGAGGAGAGGAACCATTCGGAGGGCCTTTAATAACATCTGTCCCCTTCCAGATTTTTGAAGTCTTCCTCCACATACTTCAACCCGGGCAGCATGTTAAGTACTGGACATACGCACGGGAGGAGACGCGCGGGCGGCGGACAGAGCGCGACGTCATCGCGGCAAGCCGCAAGCGCCGCGCGGCGACACACTCGGCTTCACATACTCCACCGGCAACGGACGAATACCGTAATAGTTTTTTTATAATTGTTTGGCCGGGATTCTCTGTAATTGAGGCGGAATAAACCAGCCTATTTTAATACAGTCCGCATTTTCATTTATACGTCCAGCAGGACCCTAACATGTGGTTTAATTTATCGTCCGTATTGGATTTACATACTGTATCATATAATGTACTTAGTAGAACCCGTATCATTCATTTTTCCTATGATTACATTTTCTCATTAAAACGATATTAGTGCCGCGAAGATACGCCCATTTTCCTGTATGTATTTTTGTATCGTAAGAAGGTACGGAACCTTCCATTATGCGTGGTCCGACACGCGCTTGGCCGGGTTTTTTTCATGAATTTTAATTTTTACCATTACTCTGTTCTGTATATATGTAGTTATTATGTTCATACAAAGAAAACACTGCACATGTAGAACTTAATTGATTTTAATTCATTGGGGTGTTTTCCTACTAGGATTACGAGGAAGGCACTTAGTCTGCTAAACACCGAATATTCCGTTCATTTTAACGAACCAATTTTGAATGTAGATTACTAGAGTGCTAATAGCAAAGTTGGTCCCCATATACCTATTTGCAAAGTGTATTTTACGGCTTTGTCGTCATAAGTAAGTTGAAATACTTCAATATTTTAAGTCGAAAAACGGTTGACATGTTACACTCCATACTGAGGAGTGTTGTCAGGAGCTTAACCTTTTGATTGCCAAGAGCCACTAAAGTGGTCGTGTGCTGTCGTGCCTACCACGCCAACGACCACTAAAGAGGTCATGGCAGACCCTGTCAAAGCAATTTTACTGTTGACAGATAAGGTTTAAATTCGTTTCTCAATAGTTGACATATTGGCGTGTATGCCACATTTTGATGCGAGGGAGAGAGCGTTGAATAAATTACGTGAGTGACCCATTTTTAAGAGGATACGGGAGGTGAGATTTAAATATTCTAGGTGATTATATCCGTCTCTCTAAAGGAAGCCGCTCCTAAAAGTAGTGCGATAAGGGCAACGCCAGGTTAGGCGAAAAATTCTGCGTAAAAATCTCAAAAAATGATGTTTCGTACACGACTTTCCTCCTAAAACTTAACCAAATGTAACGAAATTTTGAGATCTAAATGTAACGAAATTTTGAGATGTAAATGGTAATGAAATTATCTGTGTCAGCTTTGCTTTTTAGGTTAATTGATGTCAGTTTTGAATACTATGCTTCTCTCTGCGGCCTTGTAAATTAGGCTGTTGCTGCAAATATTTGATGTGCACTAGCGCCTTAAGAAACAAAAGTATCAAAAAAGCAAAACAGTCCGAGATAGATATTAATAATAATAATCTGTGTTGAGAAAATCGTTGGTATAGCTTCATAAGCCACGCAGGAAACACTCGAATAAGTTTGTATGGAGAAATTACCACTCCTGTTGCCTCTTAATACCTATATTTAATATGTCTGTGTCTCACGGAAGTTTTTTTTAGTAAAATACTTAAACTGAAATAGATGTCATACACTAAAGAAATGGTGAATCGAACCGGCATCACAGAATAAATAATAATACTATCGTACAGAAATGACACTTCCTACAAAACCGATGTTTGATAGCGATTTAGGGACGAATCATGCTGTCCCTTTCTAATGTAAGGCACTATCCCTTTCGGCCATTTAGGGTTTTTAAAATTCAAGTCATTATCTTATCTGTGGTCGTGCATGTATAGGGACGTCAAGTTGTGCCAACCCTAATAATTGCTCGGAGCAATGCTGAGCTGGGCTTCTACCGCGACCCACGTTCGACGTGTTGCTTCCCTGTCACACTTACGTATGAATTTACAAGTGCGACAGAGAGGCGACACGTCGAACGTGGTTTGCGGTAGGCCCTCTGAACGGAGCCGAGAAAAGCCGAAAGGAGGAGTGTCGCCCCACTGCTGGCATATTCAGCTTACTCGGCTAACGTTCGGAACTTTGGACCAGTTCAGTTGTAAAAAAGTTGTGGGGATCCGTTTAATATTCGGCATCGTCTTATGATTAAGAGAATAAATGCCGCGAACATTTTTTAGCTTTTGTATGGAGGATTGGCCGTCTTGGCTTGAAAAATTTTCCGCGTAATTTATTACTAATATTTTTTTTTTCTACTTCTTCGTAATCACTAGTTTTGATACACATTGTATGTCTGGTATAATAAGTAAAATTCTCATATTGCTACTCTCAATATTGATTTGTCTTTCACCTGTTAGTGTTTGATCCTTTAGCATTTACTCAAAGGTTAGCTGGAAGAGATCCCTTTTAGGGATAAGTTCGCCTTTGTACATAACATTTGTTTTTCTTGTTTAATTTTGTCTGTTTTATGTTAACCTGTTTATAAATGTGCAATAAAGTGACATACATACATACACAAGTAAACAGAGCCAGTAGAAGAGTATTTTATATGTTAAACTTATATTCGCTCTAATTTGTGTCTATTACAATTCCTACCAACGCAAAGTAGTACTAGACATAGATATAATTATGCTACTTTAATTTCCATGTCAATTTTATGTTATTTCAGCTTTTATTTTATGAGACCGTAATTTGCATGGCGGCGGCGGCTAGTCGTAACTCTTAACGTCACACCACTAGCATTCTCTAAATTCATCTTCTCAACAGTGTGTAAAACGATGTAGGCAATGTAAAGATAGATGACCTATTAAAGAGGGCATCATCGATTCAAACACATATAACACACCCAATAACATTATTATTTAAGGCTGTTACTAGCACTTATATGCCTGAATTAAATGATTATTTGAATAAACCATTTTTCATACATTTTATTTACTCTTCAGATACGTTACAATTAACCAATACTAAATGACTGCCGCTTTTGAAATGCCGGCCCGTACATCTTTTCAGCCCGACAACGACCACCAGTTCTAAATTCAAATAAATCTCCAGCCAGTCTCCTTCGGTCGGCTAAGAAAACTGTAAAGGTAGCAAACTTAACAGTACTTAATCTGACCCACTGTTTGTACTAATTGTTCCATTACAACCCAGCGGAGCGTCGTCGCGTGGGCACTCGTATATCGCGGGAAGGAGGCTGTAACTCTCCGTGATGGATTAGCGCTTTTCCGGCTTTTCAACGGACCCCTAACTGTCTTTAGAAAGGTTGCAAGTGGTGCGGTTTCTTTTAGATAATATGCTGTTCTGAGGAAGCAAATGGGTTCGCGACGCCCTATGTCCTGGTTGCGGTATTGCCAAGGGTACATGAGTAGAAGGAGGATAACTAGTGAAACTAGGACTTTTAATATGTATAATGAAATGAAATGAAAATCTATATTTTCTGGAAAATATGGCCCATAGATAAATACTTCTAAACTAGCATAATTATTATAAAATATATCTTAAAACTAAAAAGTAAAAACACAATTTTGGCTGCGATGCAGTTCGCAACTACGTCCACAAGTCGTCTAGTTTAGTGTGGTAGGGCACAGCACAGCGGATTTCATTCCAGATCTAGAGCAGAGCCCAACTGGGGAAGTACCTCCACCTTACAGAAAACCGTAGCCAAATAACACTAGACCCTATTCATAGTATTGTGTTCCTGCTGGTGAGTAAGGTTGTCAGAACTCAACGAGGGGAGGGAGGGTTGTTAGGGTCGGCAACGCGTATGTAACTCCTCCGGAGTTGCAGGCGTACATAGGCTACGGAAACTGCTTGCCATCAGGCGGGCCGTATGCTTGTTTGCCACCGACGTAGTATAAAAAAAACCCGCAGTGTTACGGAGCCCGCCACGGAACCGCCGGAACTTGACATTCTTCGGCCAAAACTCCTTGGTGAAGGTTGCTCAGTCGGAACGCTTGTCACAAAATAATTAAAATTCACATTGTGTCGAGAGTACAATTTAACGACCCTCAGGACAAAACCGGACTTGACTAGAACATACTTTTCGATCTTCTCGACCTTGGGTAGTGTAAACGGGAGTCGTCGGTAATATTATAGACAAAACAAAACATAAATATTCGCTCCTTGCCTGACTGTGGCGTGGAACATAATATAGTTTTCTTCTTCTTTTAAAATATGGCTTCCATCAAATCTATAATGATTTTGCCAATGTCAAGTTTAGTTGTAAGTTTTAAATGTGTTCTCGTAGAGCATGACGTTGTTCGGTAGTTGCTTTTAGTAAAGACATAACTGGACTTTACTAAAAGCCAAGATGGGTTGCCGGGTGTTGATTGAAACATGGTTAAATGCATTCCAAGATTAGTTTTTCATTAGCTGCACACTTCCACGATAGTTAACTGCATAATAGCTATCAATATTACACTTTAAACAATACGGATGAGCAATACACAAAAAAATATTCTCGAGACGTCTTCGCCATCTTGAATCACAACGACAACCATACACATACTATAGGTCTCTTTATATGGAGTAGCTGTCACGTCAAATGTTGTAGACATATTATGGAACATTCATTTATAAACGAAATAATCCTCCTTGGCGCTTTCCTTGCTTGTTGAGAGCGTAACTTTGATTAAGGCGCCTAAGGGTATCGCCGTGGTCGGACCCGGTCTGGTGGTCTGATTGTTAGCACATTCATTTATTTAAAAGTATTAAATGTTACATTTCTAAAGTAATAAATATACGAGAAAAACATATTTCTTCAATTATTTTTTAAATTAAACCCAACCAAAAGAGAAAGGAACTGTCATTGGGATCATCATTCTACGCGAGAAGTATTAGTTACCTAACAGTTGAGAACTGTCAAACACTACGAAAGAAAATCGTCCCTTGAAAGTTCATATCTTTGTTTCTACGCATTTCGCAGATAGCCAACCAGTAGATAATTTTATTAGGCTGTCTACGGAGACGGTGTACTTGTCTAGTAAAGGATTGTGTGAATTTATAATCAATGGTGCCTGCCCCAAGAAGCATAAAAGCCAATAGAAAACAATACTTATTTAACAATGATTATGATCTGATTTAATACGACCTTGAGTCATGGTGATTGGTGAACATCTCACGCACAACTTTCACTTCATTTCAACAAAAAAGCCCCTTCAACAATCCAATGTATGGCACGTAAGTATGTAAGTACTGTTGTTTATATGCGTGTATTCTCTACTATATAAGGCTAACCTACTACAAATAAACTGAGTTCATCTTTGACTTTCATTGTTATCACTTGTCTCCGACTCCCGTCCCTACATGGCGGCCCTGCCAGTAGCCGGTGAACGCGTGTGTTAGTATCAAATACCGCGGAATAATTTGGACTATTAAATAAGACGTGCGGAAAAATTCTCCCGACCAGACCAAGAGCGCACATAATACTGGTCATGAGCGACCAACTCGCCTGCCCTGTGAGCGAATGCAATACACCCTTGACGTAAAGCATTAGGACGATTGCAGTTGTTCCGTATGGTTGTCCGTGGAAAATTGTGGGAACTGTTGCTCCCACTAAGTAACTCAAAATTATTATTTTGTCGTACATTTGTATGGCGGTCAAAAGGTTAAAGTTAAAGTTCAAAAGTGGACAGCCATGGTTCACGTCAACATAGTCATTAAGACTGAAAAAAATTAAAATGATGGATTCCTGAGGATCTATCGTAAGATGAACTTATGACGCCACGGAATCCTTATTGTATCACACTAATTATTAACAATAGGTATCAGTCACACACGCACGCAAGCACACGCACGCACGCACGCTCGCACGCACGCACGAACGCACGCGCGCACGCAAGCACACACACATGCACACACATGTGTGTACACACACACACACACACAAATAGAAATAAATAATAATAGCATACACAAGTAGCGCGCCAGCTAGTGCGCTAAACTAATGCATTAAGATATATTGTAAGTAGGATAGTTTCATCCTAACACAGGTTTTTTTAGGGTTCCGTAGCCAAATGGCAAAAAACGGAACCCTTATAGATTCGTCATGTCCGTCTGTCTGTCCGATTCTGTCACAGCCACTTTTTTCCGAAACTATAAGAGCTTGTTCAAACTTAGTAAGTGGATGTATTCTATGAACCGCATTAAGATGTTCACACAAAAATAGAAAAAAAAAAAAATTTTGGGGGTTCCCCATACTTAGAACTGAAACTCAAAAAATCTTTTTTCATCAAACCCATACGTGTGGGGTATCTATGGATAGGTCTTCAAAAATGATATTGAGGTTTCTAATAACATTTTTTTCTAAAATGAATAGTTTGCGCGAGAGACACTTCCAAAGTGGTAAAATGTGTGTCCCCCCCCCCCCCGTAACTTCTAAAATAACAGAATGAAAAAACCAAAAAAAAAAATGATATACATTGTCATGCAAACTTCCACCGAAAATTGGTTTGAACGAGATCTAGTAAGTATTTTTTTTTTAATACGTCATAAAAATTAAAAAAAAAATTTTTTTCATCAAACCCATACGTGTGGGGTATATATGATATTTAGGTTTCTAATATCATTTTTTTCTAAACTGAATAGTTTGCGCGAGAGACACTTCCAAAGTGAAAAAATGTGTGTCCCCCCACCCCTGTAACTTCTAAAATAACAAGAAAAAATCTAAAAAAAATATATGATATACATTACCATGCAAACTTCCACCGAAAATTGGTTTGAATGAGATCTAGTGAGTAGTTTTTTTTTAATACGTCATAAAATTTAAAAAAAATTTTTTTCATCAAACCCATACGTGTGGGGTATCTATGGATAGGTCTTCAAAAATGATATTTAGGTTCCTAATATCATTTTTTTCTAAACTGAATAGTTTGCGCGAGAGACATTTCCAAAGTGGTAAAATGTGTGTCCAAAGTGGTAAAATGTTGAACAAGATCTAGCAAGTAGATTTTTTTTAATACGTCTCAAATGGTACGGAACCCTTCATGCACGAGTCCGACTCGCACTTGGCCGCTTTTTTTACCTAAAAGGAAGTCCTACCCACTACGATGATTGTAAATTGTAAAAAGGAAAATAAACAATTTTTCATTTTCATTTTCATAATAAATATTGGGAAATAATTATACAATGTAAAATAAAATAAATACGGAAAAGATGTCAATATGGCTACTTATACTTATAGGTAGATATCTCGTTATGATCGTCAAATTAAAGTATAAGGCATTACAATGTAAGAATAAAATAACAAATATCATACATTAAAATCAATTCATAATGTTACATGTTATTTCCATTCTTTTACGAAATATAATGGATTATCCAATAAAAATCTTAATTGGCGTACAAATGCTTCGTCAGATGGTTCAGTTCGCAATTCTGCAGGTAGACGCTCATAATACGTCGGCCGAATCGAAAGACGTTTTGATAAAGTCGCGGGTAAAAGCTAGTTAGTTATATATTTCAAATCCTTTAACTGGCCTATTTCTCATTTGGTCAAATCACTTCTTTATCTAAATGAAAGTTAATAAAACAGTAAATATTTTCCCTTAATTAAAATAACCCTAAAATTACAATCCTAACTCTTCAAAGTGAACTTAAATTCGCTATAAATTAGCAATATTGTTAAAAATTTAATCAGACTCAGAGGCCAAAGTTTCAAAACGGTGTAATTTCATTTGCGCCCTTATCTTGTGAAGTTTCCCTTTGGGTGGAATTTAATATAGCCCTAGGAAGTTGTTATCTCTGCCTGCTGGTTGAGGGTAGGGGTTAGGTGCGAATTCATTACCGTGTTGAGGTACATATGTTATCGACGGACGTGTCTGATGATAATCTCCCCAGTGGGTTAATGTTTCACTTGGTACTTTAGAATGTTGTTTAACAAATTGTGGAACGCTTAGGGCATCCGCTGGTACACGCAAGCGGGTGCCATTGTAAGTAAAATCCGTCGCACGTGTGTGTTAGCGTTACTCATAATATTTTTCTTTAACTCGATCATGCGAGAAAGCGACAAAAAATTACATGTTTCGACGTACTTCAAGAAAAGACGCGAGTATTCGCGTGTTAAATACCTCTGGTGTAACAAGAGTCCATGGGTGACGGTATTTGCTTAGATCAGGCGATTCGTCTTCTCCTTTCTGTTTTTATTTTGTATTTAATATAATTCTAGAAATATATGTAATAGCGTGTACACCTGTTAAGATAGGGTTCCGTGTGGCTCATTATCCGCAATTGTATCTGCTACTTTGAAACCTATTTGCAAATACGCAATAAATTCATTCGTTTACTCATTCATTCATTCATTCACAATTATATATGGATCGATCGTCATAAACTCCTAAACGAAAAATTTATAATTTAAAATTAGCAAAAAAGAGCAAATACCGTGTGCCAAAAATTCTTTGACAAAAAATATATATTGCGGCAAATGGATACACAAACATAAACGTTTGTTAAAATTATGAACAAAGCTAAAGAAGAACTTAATTTAGTTCAACTATTGTAATTTTGAGTTTTAATGATTTTATAAAAAACGCGTAGTTAAGTAAGAAAAATATTTCCACCAAATATTTGTCAACGTACTTTGGACTAACCTAACCTAACCTAACCTTACCTCACATACCATTCCAAGTATGCAGACAGAATTGTCTTCACCTACGTGGTTCTAATCACAGTACAATGACCATCGGACCGTAGTAAATTTGCGGACACTACGAATTCAAGTTGGTTGAATTCTACACTGGGAGGCTGCCAACCCTAGTATGCAGGGGAGTGTTAAATAAAGCAAATGAAAATTTCATGGATACAGTACGTTTAAGTACTCTAAAATGAGTATAATTATGTGTTTTCAAAAAATATCCTACGTAAATTAATTAATAGATACCTAGAGAAACCAAGAATCAGACTGAATTCAATAAATTGTACATTAATATAGAGAACGGGAAACGAAGGGTTGCAGGCCAAGTAGATATACTTAGACGATGGTTGAATGCCTAGAAGTTGTGTCACAATTTGACGTTTAAAAACAAAAGAAGGTTGCTATACACATACAGGTCGGTGTGTAAGGCTGTATGAAATTCCTTTACATATTATTTTCACTCATCGCACAGGATACGCAGTATTTACGTACCTGATTTGAAGTCATCATGTCAACATTTCATTGCAAGTTTGAGAAAAATATATTATTTCACTGTTTCTGTTTAATGCTTTAGTTGAAAAATCAATGGAACAGTGCGTGAGACTACATCGTATCGTAATAAAATATACAAAATTCAAGCTACATCCAAACACTTGCAAAGCAGCAGGAAAACCAAACATTACGAGGTCAATAACACTCGCATAAAAAAGAAACCGAGAAAATTCTTGGTCGGTATAACGGAAATGCTCCGTTTCCCGGCACCGGGTGGCCAGGGGTATCATTACAAATCGCCTACCGAGTAACGGCACCGTGAGTCGACAGAACTTTGGCAGCTACTACTTTACTTTTAAGGTTGGCTACTAATGGCCTTATTGCTGCAGGAAACGTAAGGCCATTTTATCTAGACATTTAATACAGTATATTTAACGTTTCCTGTACCCCTAGTGTAAATATTTTCGACAGCGAAACGTTACGTACGCGTTTGCGTTAAGTGTCATTTTGTATGAGATTTTTGACTTTCCAAAACGTCCCGCTTGGCGCGCTGTTCAAAAACCCATACAAAATGAGACTTAACGCAAACGCGTACGTCACGTTTCGCTATAGACTAAATTTACACTAGGGGCACTGTAGTAAGGCAGTCAGCCGCATTACTAATCTAAGCTCTCCAAAACATGTCGCGCGAGTGACTAACAGTATGTTAGGTCTAGGTGTGGGGTGCCGGCGTCGGCCGCGGCTGGCGCCGCTGACGCGCGCCGTGCGGTCTCTCAATATAACAGCGGAAAATATTGACATACTCTCTGAATGAATTCACGAAATCAGACGTAATGATTTACTTTAGATATTTCTTATTAATAGTTACACTATTGTCTAAGAAGAGACTAGCTGCAGACAGTCTAAGATGATGGTCAAGGGCATTGATCACAAAAGAACCAGGTATCTTCTGAAACTAGGTAAGAGCAGTCTGAGAATATTGACAGGTATCATTACTGGTCACAATACTCTCAACAGACATCTCAAGGTAATAAAAATAAATAAAGACTCCTCCTGTCCACACTGTGGTAAGGAGGAAACTAGCTTCCACCTACTAGCAGAATGTATCATGTACGCGGCACTGCGATATAATACATTCGGTAGAGACTCACTAATAGAAAACGAACTAAAGGACGTCGAACTTAAAGATGTCCTTCTGTTCTGCAGGAAAACAAGAAGATTTGAGGAGATTGGTATGGGAATGCCGCCGGGACAGTAACCTGCAGCTCCAACTTCAGGGAATTGGGCTGAATGAACGCAACACGCGATCGACAGCCCGCCTGCTTCCGGCCGGGCGTCCCTACACTACATCTACATCTACATCTACACTATTGTCTTAGGTTCACCTGTAAAAGAATTGTAATTTGTAAGTGTTGAATTTTTTTTTACTGTGTCAGTCATGTGGACCGTTTATCTGAAGTCAAAAATGTACCTACTGAGAGTTCGTCTATATAATACATTCCGTCGCTGATCGTGGTTACGGAGAACTGACTCGCCTGCGCATTCAATCTTCGGGAATAATCCAGGCACGGAACATTGCACGAATGCTTACACTTGTTCCAATCTAGCGGAATAATCAGACGTTACTAGTACCGGGACATCGATGAAATGGTCGATGCTTCGTGAAATAGGAACAATACTTAGAATTTCTTTTTTTTCAGGTCTATTTAGATTTCGATTGAACTTCAAAGTAGTGAAATCGTCTTGAGAGTATTTTTTTTTTGTTTTTTGCACATTAATGTAGTTTAAAGTGAAGTGAAGTGTTTGTAGTTCATAGTTTATTGTGAACTAACAAAGTGTACAACTAATGGATAATTCGTCTTGAAACGGGATCTTTAACCATTATTTAGCGTACATCCCGCAATGCATCGTGTTTACTTGTGAAGTCCAGCTATCACTTTTCTAAAAGCAAAGAGAAATATTATGCTCCACGAGCACACCTTCTACATAGGCTAAATCATAATGTACATTCGATAGAAGCCTTTTTTATAAGGTCTATTTGAATCATTTTTATATAAATTTGATAGAAATTATTTATGTAACGCAAGAAGATCTATTTAAAAAATTATTAAAAAATCTAGAAAAGCGGGTAGGAACTTGCTCGCAGTTAAAAATCTTAATCTTTAATTTTACTAACTTCGTTGAACCTAGTTACTGGTATATTTTTGATCAGCTATCGTTACAAAATGGAACTAATTAGTTTATGGATAAATTAACTATGTTTTTTTTATATGTAATTGTTGTTTTTTTTGACAAATTCCAATCATTACGATTAACATATAACATTTTGTTACTATTAACACTTTCAAGGTTTGTTTCTTTGCTCTTTTAGCTCTGCAAAATTGATTCATTTTATTTTGCGGATTGATAATTAAAAACTATTATCTTATAATAATAAGAAGAAAACCGGCCAAGAGCATGTCGGGCCACGCTCAGTGTAGGGTTCCGTAGTTACTCTTCCGTCACAATAAGCTAAACTGGAGCTTAAAGTATAGTAAATGGTACCTTTCACCCGAGTTAAACAAATAGGCAAATTTGCATAATCAGTACCTAATTAAAGTAAGTCTTTTTACTATGAAGGGAAAACTTTTTGCGATAACTCAAAAACAGCTAAACTGATCATGTCCGCTATAGTTTTCATTTAATGTCTTTCTTAAGCTCTACTTCCACGATTTTTTTCATATTTTTTTGACCTATGGTTCAAAAGTTAGAGGGGGGGGGGACACATTTTTTTTTTCTTTCGGAGCGATTATCTCCGAATATATTCACTTTATCAAAAAATGTTTCTTGAAAACCCGTATTAGTTTTGAAAGACCTTTCCAACGATACCCCACACTCTAGGGTTGAAGCGAAAAAAAAAATTCACCCCCACTTTACGTGTAGGGGAGGTACCCTAAAAAAAATTAAATTTTTATATTTTATTGTACGACTTTGTCGGCTTTATTGATTTATATATCCATGCGAAATTTCAGCTTTCTAGCACTAACGACCACGGAGCAAAGCCTCGGACAGACAGACAGACAGACAGACAGACAGACAGACAGACAGACAGACAGACGGACATGGCGAAACTATAAGGGTTCCGTTTTATGCCATTTGGCTACGGAACCCTAAAAAGCAACTGTATCGCCGCAAAATGTAGACTTAGAACTCTCTGCAATTATTTTCTTGCGGTTTCAGTCTAATTTCTTGGGGTTTCAGTCTAATTTCTTGGGGTTTCAGTCTAATATCTTGCGGTTTCAGTCTAATTTCTTGCGGTTCAGTTTAATTTCTTGCGGTATCAGTCTTGCAAGTGCGTGCTCTTATGAAGCATGCCGTACGTTACAATTTTTGCGGTTCTGAAACCGTAAGAAATTAATCGCAGTAGGCTTAAAACCTTTGTGGAAGGTCGAAGCGGAGCGTGCAGCGTGGCGTCGGACTCACAAGTGATTTAAGCAGCGTCCAGTTAGGCCGCTCCTATACTCTTGCATTTATTTAACATGCACGCCGCACGCCCCGCTCCGCTGCACGCCCAACTCGAGCGTCCACTCAGGCGCTACACTTATAAAGGACCTTGACGTTTCTTGCGGCGTTGTAGTCTCGATTAGAGGGTAGTATTCAAAAACAAGAGAACACTATTTTAATTTCAGGCATTGAAATAATTCAGGACTATCGATATCGCTCAGGACATTCCTCCACAAGCTCGCTGTGATTGAAGACATTTTCGCCGCTTAGGTACGCTTGCCAAATAACTGCCATTCCGAGCCCGCTGATTGGCTGAGCGAAATGACAAATATATTAAAAAAAAGATACCTTTAATAGTAAATGATCTTAATTTTTTTTACTTAGCTAACTATTAAGTCACTGCCATTCCGGGCCCGCTGATTGGCTGAGCGAAATGACAAATATATTAAAAAAAAGATGCCTTTAATAGTAAATAATCTTACATTTTTTTACTTAGTTAACTATTAAGTCAAGGATATTAAATCTGAAGTGAGCAAAATAATTCTACACTACATACATATCTTTTTTTGAGTCGATATTAATACAAAACGAAAATATGAATCATATATAATATAATTCGGCCCGCAATTCAAAGCTACACAAAAGTTACGATATACGAGCTGAGCTTTGTACCTGACTCTTTTCAATGATTAATTAATTCATCTGAAAGATAAATTGTCAGCATCAATTAATTTATGTAACTCATTTCTGTAAATACAAGTGACTTCGAAAAGAAATATGATACAAAACGATTTTTTCATTTCTCATGTTCTGAAAGTGGGTCGTTGTTGTTCTGAAAAGTTTGCAGAAAATGATACGTTTCTGCTCAGCCTGCGTAATAGCCAACGTGCCTATCGTTCACGCTCCGTGGCGAACGAAACGCAACTGTGACGCAGATGACTACGATACGCTACGGAGCGTAGTCAGCTCTGCTCTCTCTATCACTCTTCTTTATTAGTGCGACTGTGAAATTTGCGTTTCGTTCGCCACGGAGCGTGAACAATAGGCACATTGGCTGTCCGGACAGGAGCACTGTACTTTCTAAGTACGTTTTTTTTTCTTTTATTTATGATAAGCTATTAAAATTTTGGTTTCAAATAGATTTGTTTAACAATTTTCATTCTGAACGATATTACCATACCATACTTTCTTACAAATAAAATGACCAGTATAGCAAGACTTCTCACAAATTGCTTTTTTGGCTCTTCTTGATCGAGCCTGCTCATAATTAAATTCCTTAAATATAATGCCCTCAAATACAGGTTTAGCCAATTTCATTAAAATTAGAACTAATTTACTTAAGTTACTCGTATTGTCCATCAAACTATCCTCAACCAAATAAATACCAGCACGTGCCCCTAGCCAGCCGTGTTCGAAGTTGAATAGCAACTCGGTATTTGGAGTCGATCTCCATACCCTCGACTACAGTCGATCTCCATACCCTCGACTACACCGTCATAATATTAGTGTTATTAGTAATTTATATAGTATATAGTAGTAATACAATAATTTGTTATATTTATAAAGTTTATCTGTTTCGTATAGTTTTGTCTTGTTAAACTAAGTTCAGTGTATAGTAACTTACATGCTTGGTATATCTGTTAGTGTAAGTTAGTTAATAAATAAACAATAAACTTCGCTTCGCTTTGCTCGCTCGTTGGAAAACTGAAATTTTGCGTTAACCTCTTGTATATTTATATATTTCAGAGATCCCGGAAACGGCTCTAACGATTTCGATGAAATTTGTTATATGGGTGTTCTCGCGGGCGAAAAATCGATCTAGCTTGGTCTTATGACTGGGAAAACGCGCATTTTTGAGTTTTTATATGTTTTCTGAGCAAAGCTCGGCCTCTCAAATAATATTAAATGATAGGTATTCTATAAATCACGTATACCTACTGGAGAAAATATAATCCACGCCTCGACTTTTGATTTCAAAAGCCTTATAATAATATGTCAGTACCCCTAGTGTAAATATTTTCGACAGCGAAACGTTACGCACGCGTTTGCGTTAAGTGTCATTTTGTATGAGATTTTTGACTTTCCAAAACGTCCCGCTTGGCGCGCTGTTCAAAAACCCATACAAAATGAGACTTAACGCAAACGCGTTCGTCACGTTATGATGTCGATCAAATTTACACTAGGGGTACTGAATACCTAGACTTAACTACCACGCCTAATTTAAACCAAAAATAATTTCGTACAACATCAGATAGGCGTAATTCCAATAATTATCACATAAATTATTATGAAGGCATTTCGCGTAAAATATCGAATTCAGCGAATTCTATGCCTATCTTTAATGAGTGGCAATTATAGTAGCAACCTGCTGGAAAAAGCAATTATTACGCTAATGGGAACCTGTTATTATATTTTCATTCTGATGAAAAGTTGGAAATGTTATAAGGCTGATTTCAGATTCGTGAAAATTAATGAGATACAAACAAAATTTAAGAACCGTTATACCTCTCGTGTCAAATCATCAGTACCCCTAGTGTTTTAATCGACATCATAACGTGACGAACGCGTTTGCGTTAAGTCTCATTTTGTATAGGATTTTGAGTTTCCAAAACGTCCCGCTTGGCGCGCTCTTTCTAAATCACATACAAAATGAGACTAAACGCAAACGCGTACGTCACGTCTCGAAATCGAATTTATTTACACTAGGGGTACAGGTGAGAATACACCACTTTAATTGGTTTGCAGGAGAGCAAAAAAAAGCAATTTTTTTTTTTGGAAAAAGTGTTATATTTAGGAAATATTGAACTAATTTATCATTTAAGCACATACGTTTACTATTTAAAGTACCATACAAATATTTTGAATCTAGTGGTAATCGTGAAATAATAGTACATTAATCGTAATGTTGTTGTTTCGCACTTTTTTTTTTTATACTACGTCTGTAGCAAACAAGCATACGGCCCGCCTGATGGTAAGCAGCCTCCGTAGCCTATGTACGCCTGCAACTCCAGAGGAGTTACATGCGCGTTGCCGACCCTAAACCCGCCCTCGTTGAGCTCTGGCAACCTTACTCACCGGCAGGAACACAACACTATGAGTAGGGTCTAGTGTTATTTGGCTGCTGTTTTCTGTAAGGTGGAGGTACTTCTCCAGTTGGGGTCTGCTCTAGATCTGGAATGACATCCACTGGCTGTGCCCTACCACACAAAGCGAGATGACACTCACAATGCCCACACCTCTCTTTTGGACGTAGTTTAGGGACGTACCCGACTCCGGGTCGTGTTGTATCGACAAGTGCGAAAAATAGGAAATTCGAAACGAGTGGCGATAAATTAAAGCACGACCGAAGGGAGTGTTTTAAATCGACACGAGTTCCTGCTAACCGCTAACCAAACATGCATGTTTGTGGTAATCCCTTTTCAAAAGGCCACCTACTCACGATGATATAACGTGGTACAAGATTTCATCTAACAAACTGTGCTACTACGTGTATGGCTGGCTGACGGGACAGGAATAGTTGATTCACCGATGTACAGTCAGCATCAAAAGTAGCGGATCAAACAATGTGTCAAAAATATCCTGCTATAACAGCTTAACAAAATGTTATGGTTCTATAGAACAATTAAGACGGTAAAATTTATACTCTGAATGCAAATTTTAGATATATATGTATATATAATTTTGGAAAAGTTATCCGGAATATCAGATACTTTTGGCGCGTTGTTTCATCCGCTACTATTGATGCTGACTGTACATAGGCTACGGTGACTGCTTACCATCACGGGGGCCGTATGCTTATTGCCACCGACGTGGTATAATCAAATGATAACAAAATGACATCATTTGACATTTGACGACCGGTTTGGCCTAGTGAGTAGTGACCCTGCCTACGAAGCTGATGGTCCCGGGTTCAAATCCTGGTAAGGGCATGTATTCGTGTGATGAGCATGGATATTTGTTCCTGAATCATGGGTGTTTCCTATGTATTTAAGTATTTATAAATATTTATATATTATATATATCGTTGTCTAAGTACCCTCAACACAAGCCTTATTGAGCTTACCGTGGGATTACAGTGAGCTTACATTATTAGTCAATTTGACTAATAATGTCCTATAATATTTATTTATTTGACATCAAAATATAAGTTAGAATTGGCCTCTAAGTGTCAAAGCAAGTAACACAAAGTTATATTACCGAAAGTGATTAATAAGGGGCCCTACCAATATCTTAGACGGTTGATTAAATTCCTCAGAGTTTCCGAATGTCGCAAAGTTTATATCGATTAGAGCAGCGCTTTCCAAACTTTTAGGGTTACGCACCTCAAAAGGTACAAAAGTGAAAACCTTGCAGGAGTACTAGGGAGCACTGTCTGTCTGTTCATCTGTCTGTCACAGCCAATTGGCTCCGACACTACTGGATTTGGAATTTGAGATACGGTGATGATGATGAAGCCCTTGGCTATTTCGGCTACAGCGACTGAGTCTAAGTCCAGTAAATTTACACACAGTCGGGTATAATAGGTAGGAAAAAAAAGTAACGTTAACCCTTTAATCATTTATAAGAAATCTTCAATTCAAGCCTCATTGCCACCTTATAGTCCTATAAATTCTGCTTAAGGAAAAAAAAAATTCTTTATAGGATGGTAATTTTTTAGTGGTTATCTTATTGTGCCCTATAAAGGGTTATGTTAATGTTAATTTTAATCATGGCCCAGGGACCAAAAAAATGTGGAATTAGAATTTTTATAAAAGGTTTACAAGGGCTTGTTCTATGAAATTGAAGTATTTATTAGTTTTGAAGTTATTTAAGAAAATAATTGAATTAAACTGTCGTAAGACATACTAACATTCAGCTAATTTAGGGGTTAACTCACGTATTTTTGGTCTTTCACGCGACATGTATCGGAGAGCTAGTTCTCCATCCAAGCAATAACAGTGCGTGAGTAGTGTTTATGACGGTCTGTTAGTGCTTCATGACGCACCGAGGCATCATGACACACAGTTTGGGAACCCCTGTTTTGAAGCGTATAATTTCATTGCTGAGTTGGTGCCCATTGGGAGTTAGCTTAAACAGTTTCACATGGCATTAAATTTAACTCTTGTTTTGGACAAGGTCGATGCACGCTTGGGGGGTTAAAGGAATTCATTTAGATGTGTTCTTACACTATTTATTGTATATTTGTATTTAAAAGTATTGTTAAGGGCGTGTGACTAAAAGTAAAATAATATTTCTATCATACCCAGATTTTGGGTGGATAATGTAAATTTTTCTCTGTATGTTTACTAAATTAAAACACGGTTAAATAAAAACCAAAAAAAAAATTTTGGTTTTTATTTAACCGTTTGGTTTTTTTTTGTCGCGAAAAAAATTGTTACCCTCCCATAGAAAATGGACCAGCTAAAATACATTTTTCATGTATGTAGCAGCCAGAATTTTTTTTTTGCGATTTCGGGGTTGGTCCCATAGTAAAAGTTGCTCAGTATAAGCCCAAAACCGCCCTGACAACGGGAATGCTCATATTTTTTGGCCACCGTGTATACTACTAGTAGTACTAAATAGTACCATGCGATGTATTCCGGTCAATTTAAGAAAAACGGAAAAAAAAAATTTGGTTTTTCTTTGTTTGTGTGGGTACACATTCAACCCTTTTCATGTGCCTCAGTTTCTAGTTAAGTAATTTCCATAAAAACTGACGCGTTACCTAAAAAACATGTAATATTTTCAAACTTCAACGTTTGCGAACGAATACGGAACTAAGCAATATGAAAAGTTAAGTTCTTTTTTTTAGTTATTTTAAAGTACGAGCTATTAAAAAAGTACCCTTGGAAATAAACTGCAACGGACTCCAGCATTCGCTCTTCGCTTTGTGAGTGAAACATATCGAAGAATAATTTTCACAATCTCATAATCGTTATCATCCTGCACATCTAAATTAATTTATAGATGAACGTAATAAGGTACCTATTTGTTTGACGCGATTAGATTAGATAAGAGTTTGCTACCTATTATTGTCATTAAATCAATATGTATGCTTAACGAAAACGTATGTTAGATGCAGCGTTATACAAAATTAAACCTTAAGTAGCATGAAAAGTGTTGTTATTGCTTTGACAATTAGTTTTAAATGGGAGTATCTAGAAGTTTCTCGAAATGCGAATCGGATAAAAAGCAATTCGGGATGCGAGGGCCAATTAATTATCAGAACTAATGATGTGCAGTACTGGGAATATAGTATAGTTGGGAATATATCTAGTAATTTTACTGGGAATAAATACGTGACCAGAGAAATTTGATTTTAAAGTTCTCCCTAAAACATGCTTTTCAACCAATACTTTTGTAAGTTTCTGTGTAAGTTATTACAACAGTGTCAGAAAGTCACAACTTTCGTTATTCATCATTTTTCTATTGTTTTCCAGGCTTATTGCAATAACTCACTATCGAAGTCCACGGTGCACTAGACAACCATTCGTTAATCAATTTGTTACTCTTTTAACTAGATTAAAATGTATTAAAGCATATATAAAAAGATATTTTTTATAAGATATAAAAAGAATTTTCATTCAAACACCGATAACTTTATTCTTTTAGGTATTTTATGGGTTTATCATAAACAAATTTATAGGATCAATTAAAAAACTAAATTAAAATGTTATGTCACTATCATTATCGTACCTATTCAATGCTTCTTCCTGTAAGAATATTCTCGCTAACAAATAAATGTTCCCGGAAATATTCCCTTGGCACACCATTAACCCCGGCCATTCAAACGATACGAAATAATCTATTCCGAAGGCCCAATTGGAAAAGGTCAACGGTCGTTGATTAAAAAAAACATCAATTGGTTATTCAGTGGTTGATTTGAAGATTTACGAGCAAATAATTAAATTATCCGGACGTCTATTACGTTATTCATTTGTGGTAGGTACGTTTGAAAATGGGACTTTTTGCACTGTCGTTTCTAGATAAAAATATATACAGTGTGTCCCCAGCCATTGGACAAAGCCGAAATGTACATATGCATTAGGGTATTTAGAACCAGTGTAAAGTATCATAACAACCGGTGTAGCAGTTTCGAAGAAATTAACAAATTACCATTTTTTACTTTGGAGCAGCCTGTATGTGTTAGTAGCTCCTAAGGTAATATCCTCAAAGAATGGTATGGAACCTTCTTCGACCTTTTTGATTATATTTTTTATTTATGACACTAATAAGCTTCTGACTTTTGAAAAATGTCATCATTATCAAATATTTCGAACAAATTGTCAAAAATACTGCCAAAAATTAACACAGTGTGTTTCTTTTTGTTGTCGATTATTGCAAATAACTTTTGTTCGATTTTTTTTTCTTTTGTTCTAATTAAAAAAAATATTAACGTCAGAGCATTCCTGAGAAGTAACCCTACGTGGAATTTCAAGGTTTGTCCAATGGCTAAGGTCACCCTGTATGTACTAATTTAGAACTACAGTGGATTTCGGATATAATGACGATAAGGGACCACAGTAATTTCTTCGTTAAATGTGGAAGTCGTTATAGGCAAAGGTTAAGGGGCTCCCCGCGGTTTTCATAGATTTTTGACAAGTTTTGAGTCGTTACTCCTACATTTTCACTACAGATAGAATTTTAAGACAAACGGTTATCGGTTTTTAACTTTTTATCTCCAATCTAGTCTGTCGGATTTTGAAAGAAATGAACACTTACCTATCTATTTATTATTTTTTGAAAAATTGTCTATAAATTCACTTTTTTCGTTACTCGATTACTGTGAAGAATTGTACATGTACGAAATCTGTATATTGAGGTTCGTCTTTGATGTATCTAAAAACTGTTCAGAGATTTTAAGTTTAAACTAGTTAGCACAAAATTTATGGCCAGAAAAGTAGTTTTTTGGCCTAAAATTGTTCAACTTTAATGCCAAATATCTCGAAGACAATAAACCTTGAAGTAATGCTATATTGCTAAAAGCCGTTGCTGTTAATATGATAAGCTACAAAAAAAACATTAGAACACTAAGGGATTCAGATCGAAGGTCATAGGCGCTAAGGAGCCCCTTAACAGATAAAGATACGTATGTATAAATTTAACTCGAAAACGTCAGTACATTTCGCTAGCTAACATTTACCTATAAACAAAAGGTCACAGTTGCTATTAACCATCTGTGGATAAAAAAAAGATAAGAAAGTAAAGCTCTTTGTCGTCAAACGACCGAGTCCGGTCGCAATATCTGCATGGGATTTCTAAAAATTTGTTACAAATGGTTAATTAAAAACCGTCATGAATGAAGGAATTCATGAATCTTGTGCTTGTGAATTGGATTTTATGTCAATATAGCTAAATGATCGCTACAACCAAGGTTCCGAATAGGTTTCAAAATAGCGGTAAATACTCTTAAAAATAAAAATTTCGGTTTTACTCTGAACTTTCATATTATGAACTTGACCTATGATTCTTTTTAAGAACGCGAACGTTTTAAGAACTTTATTGTTACCTAAATAAACCGGTTTATTTGACAAGCGACGAGACGGCCGGCCGGCATGGTGGTGTGCCGCGTAAACATAGACACCGACATCGACATAACAAGAAACCGGTTTTTATTGTTCTTAACCGGTTAATCTGATAAGAATCTCATAGAATTGTTGTCCTGAAAACCGGTTTAAAAATAACGATATTACGAAAAAAACCGAAGTTAAAAGGTTTTGCGCCAAGTACTTGATAACGTCAATAGCGTAGTCCTTAATTCGTCGTTGTTATATTTTTCTACGGGTCACCCGCTTAATGTAATATCTACCACTAAAAACCAATGTATTTTTTTCCAAATTTTTAAAACCTACATTTTAGCGGTCGTTTTGAAAATGTGGACCCTCCATACAAGAAGATTTATTTTTTCTATTTTTCACTGTGGAACGGCGATTCAATATGTCTTAATTGATTTGTTCAACAAAGTACCTATTACAATCTCTTTACATGTAGGTATTACATGTAAACACTGGAAATTAAATGCTAACAATAGCAGAAAAAAAACACTTTCACGTTACAAAATAAAATCAGTTTTTCTTTGTTCCGTAAAGATAAATCTCTGGTTATACATTGTAAGAGGGTGCTTTTTTAATCACGAAGAATTACAAAAGCCGCGTTTTTAAATATAACGTACCTCCAGAGACAAGTATATATAAGATTGGTTATCTGTTCAGTTTATTGCATGATATGAAGATACATAATGTGATTTTAGGCCGAATGAATGGCAAACGTGCTCGGGGTGGGGTACGTACGAGATGGACGGACACTTGACTGTGATGAGGTCGGATGGCGGTAGCCTTCACCGTGTAGTCCACATGTCTTATGACCGTACAAAATGAAGACAAATCACACATCCTCATCAATAAGAGAATGAGAAAGAAGACCTCGTTATTAGTTTGCGTTACTCGCTGTTGATGTAAGTTTTCAATACAAGTTGCTTACCTACCTACCACTAATCTCAGACGGTTTGTTAATGAGTTGCGCGGTGATTTTCAAGTAGAAAGTAGCTGAGGTTTGGGATTAAAACTAGGTATAATTATGTTACATCTCTACTTACTCAACATAATAAAAACATAAGAGTTTTCAATGATTCGAAGTTAGTTTCACTAGACTTAAATCGACCGGGATATATGATGGTATACCGAGCGCGGTCTACACAACTTTGACACCCACCCGCTATCTCCAGTTACCCGTGAACAAGATGCATATAACTGCGTCGAAATATCTCAAAAACAATATAAAAGGTAATCACGTTTTATATCCCGGTCGATTTAAATCTAGTGATAATAAAAACATATATTATCTTACATAGGCAAGATACTTAGCTTTTGTTTGCTACAATTTTATATATATCTGGCATTGTGAAATATTAGAAGCGTTGTCAGCGAGAAAGCTAGAATTGAGCTATTAGTTTTATAATAGTCTATCATGTAAAGGATAATCCACGTTAGACCGGGCCGGGGTCGGGCCGAGGCGTTCGACACGTCATTTCTGTGACGGCTGATCGGTGATAACGTGGTGCTTTCCATGGAGAAAATGTTGTGCCAGACCCTCCGGCTGGCCCTGGCCCGGTCTAGCGTGAGTCATCCTTTAATAGGTAATTCATATATTGCTAATCAAATTAATTTAAAGAATAAGCAAATTTATAATGGTCAGTCCTTATCATTAACTGGTCTCTGTTACGTCGTTAACGCGGTGAACAAACACAAATGCAGAAACTAGAACTAGGGCACGCAGTGTTTCTATGGCTTTAGGCGTAAAGAGGGACCCTAAGAAGGGTCGCAGGTACCCGTAATAACGATCCTCTATTAGACGGGAAACATACGGAGCGGTGCGATTAGCGCAAAACTCTCTGATTCTTATACACTAAAGTGCAATGAAAAGTGGGTCATTTTGTGTAAAAGCGCGTCGCTACAAAGCGATCAGTGTAAAATGGTATGTTAGGTAAAAAGTTGTATTAAACGTGATCGTAAGCGGACTCTCCTGAACATTATTTCGTATCATCGCACAAAAGGCCTTGAATTATCATCTTTGGTTTGATGTTTTTTTGACGATTCCTAATTAATTTTATGTTTTTAGTTTTAGTAAAAATTAACAAATATAAACATTAGAACTAGGGCACGCAGTGTTTCTATGGCTTCAGGGGTGAATACCCCTCTACCCCTGCGACTCTTCCTAGCCTCCCTCCCTCCCCCCTAAGAAGAGTCGTAGGTACTATGTATTAACGACCCTCTACTAGCCAGGAAACATAGCAGCAGCAGCTAGCAGTGCGTTTATCGCAAAATCGCCCTGATTCTTATTTATACACTCAACACCAAGAAAAGCGGGTCACTTCGTATAAAATCCCCAATCCCCACGCAAATATACCTATTTCTATTGCTCTGGGATAAAAACATACGAAATGGTGCATTTAGCGCAAAACGCCATTGTAATTTGGGTCTCGTTAAAAAAATAAATAAATTTACTTTATTACACCACAAAAGAGATAAACAACCCATACGGATATAGTTGATGACGAAATCCCTTGAAATAAAGTGTTATTATAAATTGTGCGTTTTAACTAAACAGATAAAATGATAATGCGATTGCTACAATAACAGCGCCGGCGAAACCAATCATTACCCAAACTTACCAATTGCAAGTTGCGTGCGATGCGATAAACATAAATATTATTTAATTAAATCCGGTTTAATTAAATAATATTTATGTTTATCAACTTTTATAGAGATCGAGGCATTCTCTACAAGCAGCTTACTTAACATATGACAATACTTTGCCAACATCATGATAGTCAAAATAAAATGTCAGTATCGGTCAAGTTAACGACTAATTCCAAACATTGTTTATTGGAATACTACGCACTTCTTCATTCTTTTATTATTGTAAAGGTTTTTTTGTATCAATATATACAAAAAAAAAACCTTATTCTTGCAGCCTTGATAATATTTTTTGGCATTTTTGTGGTAAAATTATTTATAATAGCGAAATCTTTTCTTCTTGTTTATCAGCTGTGACATTCGATTACTTTCAACATCTATTGTCAAGTATTGTCTCGTTGCCAGTAAAATACTTAAAATGTGCAACATGGTGAAGGCCAAATAATATCTTGTCAGAGTATAATATTGGGTCGCTGCGTTGCGTGGCGCCGTTCCGACCCGTGTGTTCTCGCTCGCTTTAGAGAGCGAAGGGCGAGGAACACTTCAAAATGCTGTTTGCTATTTTGAGCAAAGCAAGATTCTTGCCGAGATTTGTCTTGCGTCGAGGGGAGTTTCATCTTATGAAAATAATTTGGCAAGTTCGTTAGTGGATACTTGAGAATACGCAACGAAAATTAATAAACTCGTTGGATTTTGGCGTAGCTTTATTAATAAATGCATTAATGCTATTAAATTATAAAGGGGAAGGTATTTTATGAAGATTAAAAAGTTACAGAAGACATTAAAAAAAAACTAGTGCAAACATATAACGCTCGTGTACTTTTAAGAGCATATTTTTAATTGAGGTTAGCCTTTTGAAAACTTTTATCATTCAGGTTGCGTGTTTACCTACTATTTCAGTTCATTCTTTTTTTCTTTCTATTAAGTAGCTAATATATGTAATATAATAGCTTATTTTTTTAGGACTTGGTTTCTTGTTGTGTTAGTTTATTGTTTCACGAAATTTCCATATACTTAATGTCAATGGATTAAATTTTTATATACCTGTTCTAGCAGCTCTTAAGACTCAATTTAGCTATAGTTTTGTTTTGTATATTTCTACTGTAGTTCTTTTTGACCCTTCTCATATTGTGTATTCTTAAAGAATTTTCATAAAAATATGTTAGAAAATAACAACTTGTGAAACTTCATGCAAGTACCTTTTATAGTATTTTCTAGCTTTTAAAACGGGTAACAGGAACGTATTTATTTCGTATGTAACAAGTATTGTTCGGACCTCATCAAATACGCCCAGCCGGCGTGAACTGACAAAGTGACAACTCTGCGATAGGAAAGCGATAAAAATAGAATAGTACGCAAATTTATGAAAATATCGTACGGATTCGTATTCCTCAGTTTAATGTGTACATTCGGTTTTCTTTATTTGAATTCAGTACCCCTAGTGTAAACGCATTTGCGTGAAGTCTAATTTTGTATGGGATTTTGAGTTTCCTAAACGTCCCGCTTGGCGCGCTGTTTCTGAATCATATACAAAATGAGACTTAACGCAAACGCGTTCGTCACGTTTCGTTATCGAATGAATTTACACTAGGGGTTCAGTTAGTATTGGTATTTCTGGCGTCTCTAGAATCCTCGCGTTATATAAAGTGAAGAAAATCTCTTCGAACGAACTAACATTGTGGGGAATTGGAACTAATTCAGAAAATGCATTTGGAGTGGCGTATAAAATAGCAGTTATTTTCTTAAAAATAAGTACCAATATCGAAGTAAAAATTAAAATGTAAAGTGCATAAACATTGATCAAACTCGATTTCATTGCCAATTCTCATTTTAGATAACTGCGATAAAAATACAGTGCAGACGAAATAGGTGAAGAAATAATACATTACGATCTCGGGTGTCTTGGCTGAAGGTCTATGCTGGGTGACGTTTGGGCTACCCCTTATGACGCCCAGCATGGAACTTCTACCAGGAAAACAAGCTGTCTCCAAAGCGACCGAGCGGGTGGGCAGGTTGCGGATAGCCCCTTAGTCCTAAAAAGGACCCGGACAATGGAGGTTGAACCCGAGCAAATCCCAACTCGTGGTCCAACTCCTCATGAACCATTCCCAAATCCTTAAAAATGGGTCTTATCAAGGCACTCATTAAGCCGCCGCCTCGCGTGGACACACTTCCGACGAATCGACTGGGAAACCAGACGTTACTCTCCTAAAATCCGGTAAGAGACTTGTTCTTAGACCGGATGAAGGGAGACAACGTCAAAGGGCCAAAGTCGATACAGCGGAAAGGTGTCCTGCACGGGGTGGCTCGGAGATTGAGGGCCATGAAAACGACCCATTTATCCCTTCCTATAAACCCCCAATTTACCCATAAAACCTTACCCAGACCAACCCTCCTGACCCCCCTTCCCATCTTAATCCATTTATCCACATCCCCCCTTCCTGGAGGAGAAAACCTCGACTCCAAAAACCCTAATCCAAGGTGTAACTGATCGTGCCGATGGATGCGTGGCTGAGAGGGAGCTCAGTCGCGAACGATAGGCCTCGGGTACCGGGCGAAACCCGTTGTAATATAGCCTTGTCTACGCAAGCGGGGCTCTGCGTAGTACTGACCCTTTATATCCCTAGCTACTCGTGGGAACCATATGTACAGCAATAAATCAAAAAAAATTAGTAATAAAAACCAACAAAACCAAACGACCTCCTTAGATGAGACGGCACATGCTGAAGCACTAAGGGGGGCGAAACCAATAGAGAGCGGGAAGGCTAAGGAGGAGCCATCGAAGCTGGAGAGGCCGCCGAAAGCCGGGGTACCTATCGGAACCCCAGCCCAGGTGACTAAGCCAGAGACGATGGAGCTTTCAACAGCTGGACCCTCGACTGACAAAACGATGGCGGCTGAGAGTGGGACGACACCTGTTGAACCCTCGAAGCAGGTCATAGATCCCGGCTGGGAGATCAGGTGCAAACCAAGAGGGAAGCCTGCCCAGACCGAAGAAGACGCACCTATGCGGAAAAAACTTTCGCAGAGGAAGAGGCAGCGGCTCCAAAAGCGAAGAGAAGCAGAAAGCCGCTCCTCTGGAAACAAACAGGAGGTTGACGCCCCGGAGGGACAGGGCGAGGGAGCGACGACCCCTGCGGAACAAACCCAGGCAAAGAAGAAACCAGAAGGGAAAGCCAAGAGGGCACGCCTGGACGAAACCATATCCCCCAGAGGCGACCACAAAAAACAACGGACAGACGCCACCTCGGGGAACAGAGAACCACCCTCCTCCTATGCGGCGGTAGCAGCGTCAGATCTGACGGTGGCGATTACCAATAACCGCACGGGCAGACTGACGCAGCAAGATGCTGCAGAGGTGGAGAAGAAGATCGGGGACGCTATCTTCCAAGCAGCCATCGAAACCGATCTGGACACCGCAGCGGAGGCCCCAGCGTTCTCAGGTAGACCCAGTTTTGTGGATGGGTACCTGAAGCTGTGGTGCCAGGACGCGAACACCAAGGCGTGGCTGATGAAGTGGCTGGAGTCGGCCACCCTTCAGAACGGAGACCAGCTCGTTGGAAAGAGGGAGGACGAGATGGTCCGGAACACTAGGTGCGGTATCCTGATCCCGTCCCTGGAAGACAACCTCACCAAAATAGGCAGGGTCCTCAACTTCCAGAACCCGTGGGCCATGGTGAGAAAGTGGACACTCCACCAGGCTATCCCCCTGAAAAAAAGGGCCTGTACCCTACTCCTGGTGGGAATACCTGAAGACGTTGTTCCTACTGTGATGGAAAAGGGAAGAAGACTGAACTACCTATGTGGGACAGTCTACATCCGTTTCCAGCACGGCGGAGGACGCTTCAGAGATTCTCCACCGGAGAAAAACGCAACAGAGGCGAACACTGACGGAGGGGAGAACAAATCTGCAGAGGACGCGCCTGAAAAGAACACCCCCTCTGCAATGGACACCGACTGCGCGGAACCACACACCTCAGACATCGAGGAAGGCATTTTGCTGGACTCTGAAGACGAGGATGGTCTACCAAAGGGGATCAGTCTCCTGGACCTAAAGGGAAAGGCAGCGGAAGGGATATCCCCAGATGGCGCCTTCCCACTGTAAGGTCCTCCAGGTTAACCTCCAGCACAGCGAATCTGCAACGGCTCAACTTCGAAGATGGCTGGAGGTTAACCCAACATCCATAGCCCTGATTCAAGAGCCGTGGATCAGGAACACACGCATAAACGGCCTTGGTAATACCGGAGGTAATTTATTTTACAATACACATTTCAAACCAAGATCTTGCATATACATATCTCGTAACATAATGGCACAACCACTAACTCAATTCTGTTCCAGAGACGTGTGTGCCATAAAACTCCTCAGAACACAAAACTTAAGTCTACCGGAGATAGTCCTGGCGTCCACCTACATGGCGGCGGAGGACGAACCACCTCCAGTGGAGATGAACAACCTCATACGCTACTGCGAACGAGAAAGGCTCGAGCTGGTCATATCTGCAGACTGCAACGGCCATCACAACCTATGGGGAATGGAAACCAACAACAAAAGAGGTAATGATATTGTTGAATACCTTATGTCAACTAACCTAGATATATTAAACACAGGATCCAAACCAACTTTTGTCACTCGTAGGTGTAATACTATAATTGACATTACTCTAAGCACAGGACTGGCAGCTCAACACATATCCAACTGGCACGTGTCGGACGAGCTATCCTGCTCCGATCACAGATGGATTCGGTATGACCTGACAGCTGACATCCAAACACCCACACCTAGAAGAAACCCGAGACGCACGGACATAGCGGCGTACAAGGAACTTCTGGAAGGTAAACTACACAATAACACACACACTGACAGACCTAGCAACACAAAGGAATTGGAGGAACAGGTAAACTTAATTATTAAAAACATAATTGAAAGCTACGAAAACACATGTCCGCTATCGACTCCATCAGCTAGAGGAAAAGGCAATAACAATAACAACAACAGCTGGTGGGGACCGGAGTTGGAGCGAATGAGAACAAAAATGAGAAGGTTACTTAACAGAGCAATGAACACAAGAGCTGAAGAGGACTGGGACAGGTACAAAACAGCTAAAACAGACTACAAGAAAAGACTAAGATACAGAAAATCAGCCACATGGCGAAACTTCTGCGACAACATATCCACAGTCACTCAAGCAAACAGAACAAGGAAAATCCTTGCAGACCAACCAAGACAACTACTGGGTACCCTGAGGAGACCAGATAATAGTACCACTAGCAGCCCAGCTGAGACAGAAAGGCTACTGGTGGAGACTCACTTCCCAGGATGCAAAGTAGTAAATCAGCAAGACCCAGAACAGGATACAATGAACTATAATCCAACTGAAAGCGAATGGAGAACAGCAAAATGTATAACAGAATATAACAAAACGACCTGGGCGGTAAATAGTTTTGATAACTTTAAATCGCCGGGAACGGACGGAATTTACCCAGCCCTACTAAAATGGGGTGGACATACATTAATCAAACATCTATCCAATCTACTGTGCAGCTGTATAGCCTTTAGATATATACCACATAAATGGAGGGAAGTGAAAGTGATTTTCCTCCCAAAGCCAGGCAAAACCGATTACTCGGACCCCAAGTCTTTCAGACCAATCAGCCTTACATCCTTCATGCTAAAAACACTAGAAAGACTATGTGACAGAGAACTGAAGGACACGGCCCTAAAAAACATAGAAATCCATCCAAACCAACACGCCTACAGTCAAGGGAAATCAACTGACTCAGCTCTCCATGCTGTAGTAAGCAACATAGAGAATGCGCTAGCAAGGAAGAATTCATGCCTAGGCACCTTCATCGACATAGAAGGAGCCTTTGACAAGACAAACTTTAGCAGCATTCAGCAAGCATTACAAAGACATAGAACCAATCCACTCGTAACCGAATGGATAATGAATATGTTAAGACAGAGAATAATAAAACTATCCGAAAACCAAACTCATCAAGCACTAGTCATGAGAGGATGCCCCCAGGGAGGAGTACTCTCACCACTGCTATGGAACCTGGTGGTGAACGAATTGATAACAAAATTAAACAACAAACATTTTATGACTATAGGGTACGCAGATGACTTAGTAATACTAATCAGCGGCCTAGTAATAAACACACTGTGTGATCTCACACAGACAGCACTGAAAATAGTAGAGAAATGGTGCAAGGAGAATGACCTATCGGTAAACCCAAAAAAGACCGACACAATTCTCTTCACACACAAACGAAAACTGGGTACATACGAACTGCCAACCCTTTTTGGCACAAGGTTGACACTTTCAAAGGATGTAAAATACCTAGGCATAATCCTGGATGATAGACTGAACTGGAACAAACACCTGGACAATAAACTAAACAAAGCAACAGTAGCCTTTTGGCAATGCCGGAGGATGGTGGGCAAGAGATGGGGACTTGCTCCTCACATCATACTGTGGCTATACAAAATGGTAATAATGCCAATGATCAGCTATGGCTCGGTCGTATGGTGGCCCCGCACCCAGCTAACCACGGTAATAGACAAACTAAACAAAACACAAAGACTAGCATGTGTGGCTGCGACGGGCTGTATGAGAACTACTCCGACTGCGGCGCTAGAAATAATGCTAGGACTCCTACCATTACACATATATATACAAAAAGAAGCGGCTGCCACGGCTCTTCGGTTGAAAAAGCTAAACCTATGGACATCCCTCAACTCATCGCACAAGAAGATCTATGAAAATATGATCTCAAAACTACCCATGCTGGAGGCGCCCATCGACAAAACACCAAAAACTATGATCTTCTGGAAAGAGTACGCCATATCATTAACAGAAGATCCTAAAGAAGGACTAGACCAAACAAACCTAAGAATATTCACAGACGGCTCAAAAACATTTGAAGGGACAGGATGTGGTGTCTTCTCGGAGGACTTGAACATACACATCTCAAAACCCCTGGGAGAACATAACACGGTATTCCAAGCTGAATGTGTGGGAATAATAGAAGCTTGCAATGCTATAACAAGACGACAGGCGAAACACGAAAATATACTAATACTGTCAGACAGTAAATCAGTACTACAAGCGCTATGCAGCGACAAACTTAATTCAGAACTCATACTCGAATGTCATCGAAGCCTCACGGAAGTGAGCAAAGAAGGCAACAAAGTGACAATTCAATGGATAAAGGGGCATAGTGGATCAAGAGGAAACGATGCAGCGGACGAACTGGCCAGGAAAGGCTCAGAAACGCCGGCATATGGACCCGAGCCCATCATACCCCTACCAATATCCTATATACACAACCAGCTAGACCTACATCACAGACAACTGCACAATAAATACTGGAAGGAAATGGACACATGCAGGCAGACCAAGGATTTTCTACCGGAACTGAACCACAAACTCACCAAAATACTACTGAAAACACCTAGACATCAACTACGTAAAATAGTAGGATTAATTACAGGACATAACACACTTAACAAACACCTACACAATATGGGTAAAACAGACAGCCCCATGTGCAGAGCGTGCATGGAAGAAGAAGAAACAACAAAACATATTCTCCTAGACTGCAAACAGGTAGAAGTATACAGGAACAAATACCTAGGGAATCCGTGCACACTAGGAGAGGCAATTAGCAACCTGAAAACTTTGCTAGGCTTCGTGGAGGAGCTGGGGTGGTTAGAGTAGCGCTACCTCGTTTCACGCAAAATAGGCACAATGGTTGTCGATTTGCGGAAAATGCCCAGAAGCACTAACTAACTAACTAAATACATTACGATATAAGTGCGAAAAATAGGAAATACGCAACATGATGGAAGGGAGTATTTTAAATCGGCACGAGTTGCGAATTACCTATTCGCACATCTATCGTACAACGTTTTACAGTACATATGGATCTTTTAATTTTCGACATAGTTACATAATGTGCTAATTATCGTACTAGTGCGGTAAAGTAGCACCATATGTACTGTAAATATTATAATTATTATGCGGCCTGAGATCGCGAATTTGTCAATTTGTTTGTTTATACTGTAATATGAAACAAAAATTAAAATGTCAACGGCCAGCCGTGATATAATACTGAGTGATAATAGGTTACGTGACTGCTACATAATGAAAATCATTAAAATACGAGGGTGAGTTGAAGAAATGAACAATTTTATGCCAAATGATGTACTCTGTTTTATCTTCATCAAGGTATAAAATATTCAGGAACCGCATGTAACGACCGGTATTGCAGAATCGTCTCGGAACTCGCGGTTATGAGATGGCGTTTCCAAAAATATCTTGACCGTCCATTTTACACGAAATTAAGGTTTTGGTACACTCAGTTTATAAACAATAAAACAAAGTAAAATTATACAAACTGATTTGAAATTTATACATAAATCAGCCGGGCTAAGATGGCCGGTTTCTTATCACCTGTCATCACACCTGTCACGTTCTAACAAATACGTAAGGGTGAAAGTGACGCATGACATGACAAGTGATAAAAATGCGAACATGATACCACCGCAGCATACGACAAATATTTTGACGCATGTCACGCAACCGTAGTTTTTTTTCACTCTGAAACAAACTAGAGTCAGCCCCAGCTGCCATATCGTTCGATAACAAGTTAATATGTGAGATTTGTCAATTATTAATAAGGACATGAAATACGAATTTATAGATTATATCTACCTACTCTAACGTACTAAATACATACTTTACAATGTTACTTTATTCACTAGCTATTCAACAACTTTGGAATTAAATTTTATATCAAATATTCTATTACAAATTATATTTTTAGATTGATTGTAAACGCGGTTATAAATCATTTTTAGGTTTCGATTCAGTTAACTTTGACAAAGAGAAAATTATTACCTAAGATCTTACTTCGAATAGGTACCCAATGAACATTAAAATCCATTGACAGATGGACCTATAAATATCAGTACCCCTAGTGTAAATTTGATCGACATCATAACGTGACGAACGCGTTTGCGTTAAGTCTCATTTTGTATAGGATTTTGAGTTTCCAAAACGTCCCGCTTAGCGCGCTCTTTCTAAATCCAATACAAAATGAGACTAAACGCAAACGCGTACGTCACGTTTCGAAATCGAATTTATTTACACTAGGGGTACAAATAGGGGAGGTAAAGCATAAAGTAAATTAACTTATCGAAATTTGGTAAAAAAATCATATAATGTAATAACAGGCAACGCAATGGTAATTTTTGTATGAAACTAAGTTTAAATAAGTTATTTCATAATTGATAATATTCAATGTAATACCATTAAGCATAAAACCGATCAAGACCGTGTTGGACCACGCATAATAGAGAATTCCAAAGTCTTCTATAAGATACCTGGTAAGAGCATATATTTGTGTGATGAACACGGATATTTGTTTCTGACTCATGGGTGTTTTCTATGTATTTAAGTATTTATATTTATATATTATATATATCATTGTCTAGGTACCTACAACACAAGCCTTATTGAGCTTACTGTGGGACATCTTCCTGTTACAAAGCTTGTCAATCAAAAATAGGATATTAAAGTGCAAAAAAAAAACAAAAAAAAATCATTACTCGGGGATGGAACCCGAAACCTCGTGATTGCAAAGCAAGCGTATACCAAATGAGCCACGAATGGCCATATGTAACATGGTAAAATTAGACTACTTATTCTCGAGTAAAACCTAAATATCTAAATACCCCTAAACCAGCGGTCTAAAATATCTGATTTTTTCGGAAATCACTCTGTAAGCATGTCTCACAAGCAAGATACTCTTATGATATGGATACGGCAATAACTAACAGCTATTTTATTGAAAATTATTGACAAGTTAATAAAAAAAATTATATAAGTAATACAATTAACTAAACTAAAATACGATATTTGGATACGGCTATTTGTTTAGGCGTGAGGTACCATGACTCCACCATTTTGAAGAATTTCCAAAAACTGGATCGACAAAAAAAATCTATTTAATCATAGAATATGGTCACAAAATTTCACGCGAATCGGTTGAGAATTGCGACCTGTAGAGAACATCCGGACATACGAAAGCAGATTGCCCGAGTCAAAACGTAGACCTACGCTACGCTTCGGTCAACGAGTAATTCTTGCCACTCGGAACCCTAAAAAACGGATAATCTGAGATTTTTCATCAATACATTAAACATATTGTAGTTACTGGAAAAGAAATTGTACCATCAAACAAGATTTTCTTCCAAACAACAACAATCTTTTAGAAAATCGGAGTAGCCGTAGGTTTTCTTTTGTTGTTCAACGTTAGGGGACTTTTTCTACGAATCGGTACCATAGAATATCGACGGTTTACTTACTTAACCTCTCTTTACTTCCTTATTATATAAGATGCAACCTTAAACAAGACAAGTTAAAAATCTAATTTCAATAAATCAAAGACCAGATATGACTATAGGAAATTAGATACTCAATATGCTTCCGTGTTTCCGTAATATTAATGGAAAAAGCTTTTGCTATAAAATGTTTGATGTTTGCAAATGCAATGTATTTTAAATAATCAATTTACACCTTTTTAAACGAAGATATTTAGGATTTTGGATTGAAAGGATTATATTTTATTAGGTTAATCTTTAAAAGAATAGATAGAAATCCAATGTTATTTCGAAATGTTCTACAATTTTATCTGCATTCATAGATTTGATAGTCCGATTGTAGTCTTTGAAAATCCAAAGAAACTGCTTACTGAAAAAAAAACTTGGTATCACAAAAAAAAATTAGGTAATATTATAGTCGCTTATTTTTTTTTCATTCCGTTCCCGAGAGATAATAGTTTAAGGGGAAAGGATTTTCCTCTTCGTTCGGAAGGATTTTCTGACAGAAATAATTACTTAAAATTAAAGGCGACAATTCAATAAATAGGTACCTATCTAAAAAGTTGATAACAAGAAAAATAACAAAAATAAAAACCATTAATGCTGTATCTCTTATAGATCTTTTTAGCATGTGCAATATGTACTTACAGAACAGTTATAGCAATAGCAAAGCATCATTATGCCCGTTGATGATGCCTCCCATCTGCTCAGGGGAGAATGTTACGAAACAAATTACTATCATATTTTAGACGCCCTCACCCTCGAAAATTACAAAAATATGATAAAATGTACGTCATCAAACAATCGTATTAAATAAATTATTTCGAAGAAAAACAAGTAGGTTTCGAGGAGTGGCATAACGTAAGGAGTCGGAAGTGTTTCACATTTTCGAGGTACAAATTAACCTACACATTCGAGGGCTGGCCCTGTTAGATGTTCTCCCCTGAATGTATTTTTGTGATACTGTTATATATTTTAATCTTTCCTTTGAATATTTAATGCATCCCACTCATTCGGTTAGGGTCCATCTAAGGCGCCCACAGATTATCAGCTTATATTAGGCATTCGCCTGATGATATTAGGCTGGCAGTTAATTGCAAAAGGTCTCAAACTAACAGTTGCATTTCAGTACCCCTAGTGTAAATATTTTCGACAGCGAAACGTGACGTACGCGTTTGCGTTAAGTGTCATTTTGTATGAGATTTTTGACTTTCCAAAACGTCCCGCTTGGCGCGCTGTTCAAAAACCCATACAAAATGAGCCTTAACGCAAACGCGTACGTCACGTTTCGCTATCGACTAAATTTACACTAGGGGTACTGGTTTCTTCCTGACCACTAATACGAACCGAGATTGTGTGGCCGCTTGACGGATCCCGTCAGTGTCGACAGATATTGACCGGACAGTGCGTTGTGTTGGGGCGAAAACTGATGACTCTGACACTACAAAATTTTACACTACATGTCATATTTACCTTAAAATTTTCTAGATAGGTACGTAAAGTGCTAAGTTAGCGCACTAGTGCGGTAATATGTATTGTCAAAAGTAAGTTACGTACACGCTAGCGAATATGTCAACCTCCTGGTGCTGGCAGTCCTCGAGCCCAATGGCCTGGTCAGGGATGATGGCAAGGGGCCCGACGGAATGACGTTGGTGCCTTGGAGTATGGGACGGCCCCTTGTCTGGGATGCTACTTGCGTAGAAACCCTGGCACTGTCCCATATTCCAGGCACCAAAGTTGACGCTGGTGCGGCCGCATCCTCGGCCGAAAGCCTCAAGCGTCGCAAGTATGTCAACCTCGGCAGTAGTTATACATTTGCGGCGTTTGGGGTCGAAACCCTGGGGCCGTGGGGGCCTAGCGCGCGCCGCCTCTAGTTGGCAAAGCGCGTTATAGAGGCTTCGGGTGACCAGAGGGCTGGTTTGTATTTCGCGTAGCGGATAATGCTATGCAGCCAGCCTTCTGGGCACCCTACCAAGCGATTTCGACTTGGAACATTTTTTTATTTATAAATTTTTAATTTAAGACCCACTTGTGTTTCGTTGTAAATAAAAACCCACGTGGTAAGACTAAATTTTGCAAATTATGTGATATAAATGAATCTACTAAATTTGATTAATTTTATTATCATGCATTTTACAATCATTTGCAATCAGATATTGCACAAATCTGACCCAATCTTTTCTGGAGAGAGATTAGTGCGATATGCAGCTGGCAAGTGAACTTTTGAACGATCGATTGATAATATAAGATAACGCTGTTATACTGCTAATGTCCAAATACTTTACTTGATAAATTTTGTACTAAGCAAAGACTACTGCGAGTGATATAACATTTTTGTTTTTGGAGGAAAGTTATCAGACTCCCAAATAAGGCATACAAGGTGGAACAAAAATAGTAAGGATTCATTCAAGGGCATATTCGGTATCTATGGCATATATGGACCTTTTTTATTTTTATTTGACAGGTTTTGATTAAAATAGCAGATTTGAAGAGCTCCTCATTCTAGTTGGAATAAACTCGAAATCCAAATTTGTGATTAAAAATATATTAAAATTCATATTGAGTTACGAAAATTCCATACGTTTTTGTAACAAATTGAGGGACGTAAGGTGAAGTTGCGCTTAGGTATGTTGTACCTATACAGAATAATGAACTCTATCTATCCACCAAATTTTATCGGAATCTGAGATAAATTAAAAAACCGGCCAAAAAGTCACGTTGTATGGGAGCCCTCTTAAATATTTATTTTAAGTATTCTGTTTTTTCGTATTTGTTGTTATAGTGACAACTGAAATACGACATCATCTGTCAACATTTCAACTGTCTCACTATCGCGGTCCTGGTGACAGACGGACAGACGGACGGACAGACGGACGGACAGACGGACAGTGGAGTCTTAGAAATAGGGTCCCGTTTTACCCTTTGTGTACGGAACCCTAAAAACGACAACGAATTAAAAAAAAAAACATTTATAGTTATTTAATGTTATTCAACTTCCACATGGGCATGGAAACGGGTTAAATTTAATGTACCTTGATATTAATTTTCCTGGTAAAAGCCGGCTTGCAAATTTTTCATGTAATATGTCACTTGCATGAAAAAAAAATGGGACAACCTTACACAAATAGGCCTAGTCCCACGGTAAGCTCAATAAGGCTTGTGTTGTATCATCGAACTAGATGCAGGGATTCCAGGGATAATGGTTTCAGACGTTTAATTATTGAAATGAGAAATTATAAACATTAACCCCCTTATTCATTTTATTCTTCACTTCAGTAATTCACCATTGTCGGCGACGTAGAGAGAACCGGTGATGCTTTTCGCTTTACCGCTGGCCAGAAATGCGATAAGATCAGCGATTTCCTCTGGCTCCGCCACTTTGTCTAAAGCGGTTAGCTTCCTCGCATATTCCCACGTAATATTGCCAGCTCCAGGGGGCACCAATCCAGATTTCCGTCCTTACCGGCCCTGGGTTGACACTGTTGACTCTCACACCAGAAGCAGCGAGATCTAAGGCAGCGCAACGAGTGAAGAGATCCACGCCTGCCTTTGACACACAGTATGACATATAATTTTCAGCGAGAACTTTAGTTGATGCTACACTTGAAACGGCGCAGCAAGACTGGTCAGCTGAACGATGGAGCGCAGATTTGTGTTCATGACTTCATCGAATGTTTTCAAAACGTTTGGATCAGCGACAGATGCCTTCCTTACAATTCCAGCGCTGTTCACTAGAACATCAAGCTTTCCGAAGTGATCTACCGTTTTCTTGATAATGGTGCTGGCTTCTGCTTCATTGGTGACGTCTGCTATGATGACGAGGGGTTGTGATCCTGCTTGCGCGCACTTTTGCGCAACGTTGCTGAGTTTAGCTTCATTTCTGCCAACAATCGCGACGCTTGCTCCTTCTTTAGAAAACAATATGGCGGTTGCTGCTCCAATGCCGGAGCTTGCACCCGTCACTAGCACAACTTTACCGGAGAAACTCATCACTATGGAATCGATCAGAGGAATGATAAACTATTGCAAAACTGGTGTATTTATATCATAATTAGAGTGAATGTGTTACCTACTCAAGCGTGATAATGTTCCCTTATCTGTCTATTTAAATCTTATAATGATCCTGTCTGTACCTACAGTATACAGTATACATAATAGATTAATGCATAACAGTCAGACCAAATTAACTGTGCAGCGATTTATATAGCACAGACGTGGAAGTGTTATTTTAAAAGTCAAAGTATGAGATTATGACGTCTAAATAACACTTTGCTATAAAAATCGCTGCGGCGTTATCTTGGTTTTACTCTAATTACAAAATAATCTAGAAGTGTGAGCTATTATCAAGATAGAATAAAAACAAGATCAAAACCATAACAAATTTTTAAATCAGAGTAGGCTTTTTAAAGTTAAAAATTTCAGTTTTTAACAGTATACATAAATATAGTCAAATTATAATTATGGTGTAGTTAAAACACCCGTTGTTTTTTATACAGAATGTTTTTATAATTACCGGCTATATTTTGAGAGATAAATATTATAGGACATGCTGAGCAACTTCTACTATCCGACCAAACCAGAAATAACTAAAAAATATTGGCTATTTCATACATTTTGGCTGGTCAGATGTTCATATCCCTATCGATCCTAGAGCAAGGCTATAGCTTGGAGCCGACCCGATAGTCAATTGATTTGGTTTCTGACCCGGCGACCTTTTATTGAGACTAGGTCGATCTGACTAAAATTGTTTAAATTTATTTATTTATTTAAATACGTTGGTAAGTAGTCATTAGCCGGATTTGATTTATCGTGATATGGCTATTGGCTACTTTGTCAAAGGATTTAGAAAGACTTTTATACTATTGTAGTACATAGGTTACTAGATAAGTTTTGCAATAGACAAAATATGAAACAAACAGGTGTTTTAAAACTATATTTCCATAGACAATGATTGGCTGGAAAACATTTACTTTCTTTTTAAATTTACTTATTAAAAAATCTAAAATTTGTATGACATGAAAATGTATAAAATATGCGTAAATCGCCCTTAGCCCACGCCGACGTTTTCACAGTTTAAATCTATTTTTTAATAAGTAAATTTAAAAATAAAGTAAATGTTTTCCGCCCAAATATTGTCTATGGAAATATAATTTTATAAAATATATGCGATATGCCACCTCATTGCTTCATATTTGTCTATTGCGAAACTCATCTAATAACCTACGTAGGTATAAAAATTTAGAGATTGATGTCAAATTTTATAATTTCGAGTGCCCCGCCATTTTGTAACGCTCTCCAGAATTTCCGTATTAAATTTCGAGATAAACTTCTGAACAATAGGTCCAGCATTCTTCACGGGTTATGAAAGTGGGCTAACAAAAGTAACGATACAAATAACAAATGGCGGACCCTAGTCCACTCTACTGTGTCGAGAGGCGCTAGGGTCGGCACATTCGGAATCTAACTTTAAATTTTATTATTGAACGCTGCTTAGTACGCAGCGGTGGCAGCATGTTTCCATTTTTATCACTTGTCACTATGCCCGTCACTTTAACCCGTTACTTCTTAGAACATAACAGGTATGGTGACAAATGATAAAGAGCCGACCATCTTAGCTCTACAGGATATTTTATTTTTTTAAGTGAATTGTTTACTCATTTACGATGTATGATTATCACGGAATATATGATAATATTGATAATCTGATTACAGAAAGTGATGTTCTATTACAAAATGTATTTATATGATAAAATTACAATTTATGGATACCTATTGCATGAGATTATAATTTTTCTGATTATAACTATATTGTTACTTTAATCATATTATTTATAAATCGTCCAAAATCTTACAGTTGTTGCAATCTATCAATCTTATGCTATAAAGAAATGTATGTTCGTCAATGCTTTAGAGAACCTATAATATGTAAAGAAAAGTTTAGTACAACACAAATCAATCGGTGGAGACGACGAGCAAAGCGAGGGGGGGGGGGGAGGCGTGCTATGCATGTCATGGACTGGCTTAGTTTTATTTTACACTCTTAATTCAGTTATACATACGAAGGCTGATACAAAAGTTGCTAGTTGCTCCGACTCTACTCATGCGATAAAAAATTATTTATACTTTTGTGAGGGATATTTCAATTTTTTGATGAGGGAATTTGATGATAAGTACATCATCATTTTTTTAATTAATGCAAATAGTTTTTTTATTATTAATTTTTAACTGAAAGCTGTTTTGTATGGAGTTACGAAAAGCTTAGAAAAAACGGCAATTTTGGGCATAATTAAATGAATTTCGTATTGAAATCTAATTGTATTGAAAAATAAAATTTTAATCGCATAAGTAGAGCCGGAGCAACTAACAACTTTTGGATTAGCCCTCGTAGTAATAAAATTATTCAGTTTTGATACGAGTTTATATTCGAAATTCATAAAGAAATTAATGAGTTTGTTGTTTGTCAATGGTCCCCATTTAGTGCAGAAATAATGTTTTACCTTTTCCTTAGTTACACTTAATGAAAACTCTAGAAATATGTGTACGGTTTTAGTTAATTTAAGGTACTTGTTTAGTATTGTGTGAACGTATATACGCATGCATATGCTCACCCGTACAATGTTAACTTACAAGGAAAGGTATCCAACTTTCAAGTTCCAATTTGATTTATATTTATATATGTTATAGAGTAGGTAGTCTAAAATAAAATAACGGACACGTATTTTTTTTAGCTGCCAAAACTCAACCTATTGGGAGAAATTGTCTTCCAAAGTATTAAACACCTGTTATTTTAGACTACTCTATACCATATATAAATATAAATCAAATTGAAACCGGACAGTTACGTACCTTTCCTTGTTAGTTACTTATAATTCTCATGTTAGTGAATTGTGAAAAATTCTTATGAGAAATAAATTCTTTACACCGAAATTATAACATTAAGACCAACGTGACAACCCTCGACAGGATAGCATTCGGGATACACAAACAATTCATCCCGAACGAGGGACTTGTTTTTGCCATTACCCTAATGTGTAAATAAATGTGTGCAATAATTAAACGCAGAATAGAGTGACGCGGAACTAATTGCTTTTACACCCTTCTCATCTTTTTTATCAACGTTGTTAGGTTTATTGCGTGGTTTTTACATGTTAATACCTACGTTAGGGTCAAATCATGTTCTGACTTTCGCTGCGATAATTAAAATAATTCTTGTTAAAATAGTAACAATATACATAATGAATATGAGGATTACTATAAATAGCTTAAATCGTCGCTCTTATATTTATTACGTTTCATGATTTCGGAGGTTTCCGCCGCTGCGCCCGCTTTTACATTAGTCCGTTGGAGGTGAAACGGTGCCAGTGTGTCTACGCAGGTAGAATCCCACACTAACTAAAAATGTTTATTACCCCTTGGTACAATGACTCAAGGGCCTATTTCAGATTTAAGCTCCTTATTCTGGCAGCATTTCCTCGTTGTATCGCAATGCTGATACGATGTGCGAAAAAGCCGTCAGCTCTTCGGTCACCAGTTACGTCAACCAGATGCCCCGCTGGAAAGCAATGTTGATCCGCTGAACGAATTATTGCCTAGCCCCCTGGTCACCAGAAGCCTTTATAAGGCCCTTTGATAGCTCTTCATAGAGGCGGTACGCTAGGCCCCCACGGCCGTGTTGTGTACAAGTTGTTCATGTTGTGATCATAGTTGCAGTACAAGTTGCTTAGCCAAGATGTCAATTGCTTACGCTCCGTAGCGAATGAAACGCCCATGTCTATCGCACTAGTTTGGAAGATTGACAGAGAGCGACTACTGTATCGTTCGCCATGGAGCAAACGATTGTTATCTTGGCTACGCACCCTGGACTATAGTTGAGTGGATTTACGGTACGAATATGCACACAAACACTTACTCTTGAAATCTATGTACTTATAATCTAATTCAATATTTTTACCTATCGTTATAAAATATTATAGAACTTTAATTGTAATCATACAATTGAATCTGGTTTAAAATTGTATATTAATTGTAAATTGTAATTGTAAATCATGAACTAAATTGTATATTAATTAAGTTAATAAGTACAGTTTGTTGGTTTTACTCTATTTCCTAATGGAAGAGCGGGGTCTCCCAACACAAGTATTGTTATACTTAATGATTCCAGCTTTTTATATTTCGTGTATTATAAGTTAAACCAAATAAACAATTTTGTACGTTTGTATTTGTATTTTCGAATATAATGTACTCATATGAACCTATCAACTTTTTTTTGCCTCTTAAGGTTGACAAGTTAACATAGGTACCTACTCTTACTACAACCCAAGCTTTTGACAAAGTAAATAAAAATAAAATAAAAAATAAATATTATAGGACATTATTACACAAATTGACTAAGTCCCACAGTAAGCTCAATAAGGCTTGTGTTGAGGGTACTTAGACAACGATATATATAATATATAAATATTTATAAATACTTAAATACATAGAAAACACCCATGACTCAGGAACAAATATCCATCTTCATCACATACAAAGTAACACTCTTAACAACTAATATCAGCCATATGATCAATGAACGCTGGTGGCCTAGCGGTAGCGTGCGACTTGCAATCCGGAGGTCGCGGGTTCAAACCCCGGCTCGTACCAATGAGCTTTACGAAACTTATGTACTAAATATCATTTGATATTCACCAGTCGCTTTTAGGTGAAGGAAAACATCGTGAGGAAACCGGAATAATCTTAATAAGGCCTAGTTTACCCTCTGGGTTGGAAGGTTAGATGGCAGTCGCTTTCGTAAGACTTAGTGCCTACTCCAAAACTTGGGATTAGTTGTCAAGCGGACCCCAGGCTCCCATGAACCGTGGAAAATGCCGAGACAACGCTAGGAAGAAGAGATCAGCTATATGATCATTAATATATTATAAATAAATAAATATTATAGGACATTATTAGACAAATTGACTAAGTCCCACAGTAAGCTCAATAAGGCTTGTGTTGAGGGTACTTAGACAACGATATATATAATATATAAATATTTATAAATACTTAAATACATAGAAAACACCCATGACTCAGGAACAAATATCCATGCTCATCTCACGAATACATGCCCTTACCAGGATTTGAACCCGGGACCATCAGCTTCGTAGGCAGGGTCACTACCCACTAGGCCAAACCGGTCGTCAACTATAATATAATATATATTTCGCCTAAAGACTACCAACGTTAGTTGACATGCAAAGTCAATAAAATATCCAACACGTTCGAAAATCGGAATCCACACCCGTTTTTTCATCCACATTTTCGTGCTCCATATCTAATTGTACCGTTCTAATTTCAAACCTGCCCCAGAAACCGTTTCGAGCAACTAATTGCGTTGTGGAATCCCATTTGTGTCACATTACATATCAGGATGTTCCAGGCGTCATGCATATTTCAACGGATCCGCTGCATTATTCTTGCAAATCCACGCTGCAATTTCGGATCTACTTTAGTGCATTAGTGCTATGGGTGGTAAGCCTGATACTATTGTTTCGTAACTAGCTAAACGGGTTTTACAAATCAGTACCCCTAGTGTAAATATTTTCGACAGCGAAACGTGACGTACGCGTTTGCGTTAAGTGTCATTTTGTATGAGATTTTTGACTTTCCAAAACGTCCCGCTTGGCGCGCTGTTCAAAAACCCATACAAAATGAGACTTAACGCAAACGCGTACGTCACGTTTCGCTATCGACTAAATTTACACTAGGGGTACAGTACTCAGGGAATGCGTTAAGTAAAAAGTAAGGAGGAAAATAAATTTATTGAATGTCACAGCATCGTAAAAAGAAAAGGAAAGAAAGAAAAAAGTGGATGAATCAAGCTTTTCTTGTCACTCTTTGCCATCGAAAATTCTTAAAACCTTGATATAATGATACCTATTGAATTGGAACAATACACATTTTTGTGGTACCTGAGAGATTTTAAAATAGAGGTGGATTATCAAGATAACTTTGTAGCCACAGTAAATTTACTGCCATCTTTCGACACGTGATTTAAACTTTTAGGACGCCATTTAACTTTGATTGAATTTGATTTGAGTTTTTCGGAGTTTTTCGGAACTCACGAAATATCATTTGACATTAACCTCCCGCTTTTTGGTAAAGGAAAACATTGTGAAGAAACCGGACTAATCCCAATAAGGCCTTGTTTACCCTCTGGGTTGGAAGGGATGGCAGACACTTCCGAAAAACTAGTGCCTACGCCAAGTTTTGGGATTAGTTGACAAGCGCACCAAGTAATGCAAAATAAACCAACAAATAGGATTTATTAAAATTTATCAACATGGCCGAATGAAGACTGATAATATTTGCGATTGTGACAGAATTTTTCTATGGTATCGTAATCGTATTATGTTTATAATTACATTTATGCATTAAAAAAAAAACAATGATATCTTTGCAGCACTTACAGCAGAAATCGGCCATGGTCATCAGACACTAAGTAAACAAGTTGTGAAAGAAATCTCTCATTAACTCGTCTGGGTGTCTGGCGACCTTCGTGCAGGGAAATATTTCGCTCAGCGGCTAAGTCTGGCAATCCAACGGGGAAATGCAGCAAGCGTCCTAAGGACGATGCCCCGGGCAGCTCTACTAGGTTTTATAGACCAATATTGTTAATGTGTAAATTTTTCATATGATTCTATTACCAATAACGTTTAATATCAACATAAATAAAATTCATTTATTTCAGACCAGATAATCCATATTTTTGTTAATTATTATAACTTAAAACTCGTATATTAAAACTATGTATATGGGCAGATAGGAACAAGGGGCAAGATGGTTATTTAGCCCTGCCGGCGTAAAGTCATTCATCCGCACCTCTGCAAACATGCCCGGTTAAACAATATAAAATGTTTGAACTCTGATGTTTGTTTGAGTCCGATTATCCCTAATAACCCCACCGAAACCGGGGCAGTCGAACTTAAATGTCAAATGAAACTAATAAACGTCTAACGTTTCAATTAATCTGGCAATTATCAGGTATTATTTTAATTTCACGCTTCCTTTTAATAGCAGACTATTCAGAACACTTAATTGGCTGAAAATTAATTACGACAGAATATTTAATCCCAAAGTGGATAGTTCGAAAATAGCTGTATTCTAGTGCCAATAAAATAATTTTCAGTAATGTTAAGATTCATGCCACGCCTTACCATGCCAATATGAGCATTAAGTTTTCACAATGGTTGGTGTTTCTACAAAATTCTAAAATATGTACAACACAATTACAGACATTATGTACACACTGTTAATCAACATTCGGGGAATTAAAGCCTAATAAAATTTTAGTACAACTCAACCCAATCTGCTACGGATCTGTTGGTTTGCAGGGTAAAATATGACCAGATCAGATGTTGTTACTGCTCTCAGGATGCGTTCCGGACACATACCCTTAATAGTTTCGTATTCATAATGGGTAAGAACCAGTAAGAATATAAGAGGAAGCCTGAAAGTTGCACCCATAACAGATAAAGTAAGAGCGAATCGCCTAGCGTGGTATGGGCATGTGATGCGGAGGGATGAAAGTCATGTGACGAGAAAGGTATTACGAATGAATGTGGAGGGATGGAACGGGAGAGGAAAACCTAGGAAAAGGTGGATGGATTGTGTGAGAGATGACATGAAACGAACGCGAGTGAATGATGAGATGACGGGTGACAGAAAGATGAATGAATGGGATAAGGGCAAGCGAATGATGAATGGGTAAGAACCAGTCACCAAACTGGACCGAGTGTGGAGCAAAAGAAGATGTGTTCCATTATTATCTTGGTGGAATGTGTCCGAAACGAGGCTGAGAGGATAATTTTCATGCAAAAAATTGTAATTTCTATGACGTAAGTGAAGTTAACTTAATTTTAACCAGCAACCAAAAAAAGGCGATAAAATTTATGAAATAATTAACCTAGGTATTAAGCGTAGATAAAAAGAGATGATCTGTTTTCCTGTCAAAATAAGGGTGACATATTAAATTGTGTAAATCAGTATATTATAACACTCGTGCTTTATCATTATATTATCCGACTAAGTTAGGAAGGTAACTGATTGCTAATAATATGTATGGAAACGGAGCCTTCTTAAATTAGTCGAGTAGATTTTACAACGCGGACTGGCGGGAGCCCGCGCCTCGCCCGCCGCCGGGGCCCGCCGACTGCTGTATGGCAGCAGGCTGTATGACAGATGCAAGGCTTTTACTAAATGATTTTACATTTAAAAGATTAATATGAAAGTTTTTTCCTCGCAAGTGTGTTAAAAAACGTCGTATGAAACGCGTGTGCTATGGTCATTACACACATCGGCTTTCTTATTGCGCGCTCGCTTGCAGCTTGCGTATCACAATGTACTATTATTGGAATTCTACGCAATCGTTTATATTTAATTGCCAATAAAATATTTTCTTATAATTTAAAACATCAATGACATTTCGTGACTTTCTTCTTCTAATTTTTACCACTGAAAATTCGCAATTATCAGGGTATATCATAGGTATGTCAAAATTATATCTGTATGACCCACTGATAACTAGGTCGAATAGGACAAATTGGAACGCATGCAATTATTAGCAGAATGCAATCCCAGGAACACTGGAAAGTTATTCCATATTGAGGTTAAAGCCAATTCAAATATTGGATAGACGTGACAGAAACCAATTTGCGACTCTGAAACCGATCGCCACTGCAAACTGTCTCTGTTGTCTATAAGCTGGGGCATACTGCCGGCACGGATGTAATACAAGTTGGCTAGGAATATCGCTAGTAATTTCATGATGCCCATCTATTATTTTGTAATATAGGAGGCTCTAACGAGCATATGAATCGCCTGATGGTAAGCGATTACCACCGTTAATGAACATCTGCAATACCATAGAGGTTTCAAGTGTGTTTCCAGCACTAAAGAGGGCATTACGCTCTTTTATTGAAGGTTTGTTGGTCGTATATGTCCGGAACTACCGCGAGCAACAGTTCATTCCATGGTTTATCTGTGCAATCACAAAAGTTATGCACAAACTATTATCAAGATTCAAGGAATTACCAAAAATTTGTCAGTATGACCTACTGATAAGTAGGTCGAATATAAATATGAACAATGAAATTATTAGTAGAACGCAGGAATACAGTAAAGTTGTTGAGGTTAAAGCCAATTCGAAAATTGGATAAACGTGACAGAAACCAAATTGCGACTCCGAACCCGATCGCCACTGCAAACTGTCTCTGTTGTCTATACCTAAACTGGGGCATACTGCCTATAGGAAATATACGCAAATATACTAGTAGTCTAGTTATTTTTTTAATGGCATTTGCCCGTGTTAAAATAGTATTTTATACAATCGTGATATAATAGAGAGCTTTTCAGTCGAGTGCCGTGTTTTGGCAGCTTGCTGAAGCTTGCTGAGTTGCCGAAGTGAGGTACGAGATTGAAAAGCTTGATTATATCTCTATTGTATACAATACTTTTTCTACGAGTCAATGAAAATAATACTTTAAACTAATAAAATCATACAGGTAAACAAGCCACAAGTATACAGCTATTTAAGATACGCGAGTAGCCGCGATATCTTCATACTCGTACGCGCCCCGGCCGCCGGGACCCGGCGGGGTGGTCAACGACACCTTCTCGTAACTCATGAGGCCCTGGTACTTGCTCCTTGCTAAATTCAATTTTTAGACAGTTTTTTCTCGATTTTTGCCACCGTAGCCTATAGAGACTAACAAGCAATGGTAAGCGGTTTTCGTAGTCTATGGATGTTGCTGTATTAAGGGTATCACATGTGCGTTGATGACTTATGAAGCAATTGTTTCTACTATACAACCTAAAATAATTAATTAATTTGAGTTATCGTTTTGTTTCATACTCTAGACCGCGGCGAGCTGTGATTGATCCATTTCATTATAGTTGACTAAACCGTTTCGAAATGAATATTATAGTTGAGTTGGGAGCCCATACATGAAAAGTATCCAATTATAGTTTGGTATACGAAATCTTAATTCAACCATTACAGTCTACGAGTAAAAAAACGTATTTTTCAATATAAAACTAAAATGTTACCTGCTGTTGGCTACAGCAATGTAGCACGGTCACATCATTCAGCTTTAACGTTCTGCCGTAAAAAGAAACGGCGTATGCGAGGAACTGGATCATAGTGTGGCTTGATCCAGTTTACCTTAGTCGAATTCAGAATGGATATCTAAAGTTTATGTCATAGCGATACCCCGCCGCGACTTTAAACCTCAATGAAAAATCTATAAAGATTTTATTTTAACTTTTTAAGGTGTTTTTTTGTTTATTATGAACCCCGGGTCGGTACTGGGTACTTCCTTAACCTATGTCCAAGAGAGAGGTATGGGCATTGGGAATGTTATCTCGCTTTGTGGATACGGCACAGCACAGCGGATGTCATTCCGCCGCACAAAACCGCAGCCAAATAACACTAGACTCTACTCATAGTGTTGTGTTCCTGCCGGTGAGTAAGGTTGGTAGAGCTCAACGAGGGTGCGGAGTGTTAGGGTCGGCAACGCGCACGTCACTCCTCTGGAGTTGCAGGCGTACAAAGGCTACGGAGACTGCTTACCACCAGGCGGGCCGTATGCTTGTTTGCTACCGACGTTGTATAAAAAAAAAAGTTTCTTTCGTGTAGGGGATTTTATAAAATGTATTGATTAGTTTATTATACATAAAATAATAAATTTTATGCCAAACATGTCTTACATCATTTCGGAAAAGAGCTGATACTGTTTAAAATTCTGGATTGATTTATAATAGGAGCCAAACGAGCAAACGAATAGCTTGATGGTAAGCAATTACCGTTGCTCATGGACATCTGTAATATCAGAGGAGTTGAAACTGCGTAGCCGGACCTTTAAGATACGCCACTTTCTGGAATGTTTGAAGGTTATATATCTATATAAATCGTTAAAGTCTACGCTGGGTGGGTGGCGATCCCTAATCTCAGAAATGTATTTAGATGATTATACTGAACAAGGTTTCCCATGGGATATGAAAATCGTAAAAAAATATACTCCTAGGCCCATACATTTCGTCTAGGTACTTGGAGCCCTCGAGGGAATTACATTATTTTGTGTTTAGTCCCACGGGGAAATTTGTTTATTATGTATGATTATGACCATCTTAACACATTTTTCACATTCGGCATCACGACCCCAAAATCATCCAGCATAAAGGTTACTTATATAAATAAAATATAAAATCAAATCAAAACCTTTCAGATGTTTGATATATTTGTTGACAGAAATAAGTGAAATATTTTAGCGCACTATCTGAATTCCGGCCCAGTGGCTCGACACCGCGGTGTGGGCGTATTGATTGGAACTTACGGTATATTGTGTTTTCCTTATCATGCTTCACACTTGATTTTTATAACATTGACATACGGTTTCTATATTTTCCCAAATCCCTAATAACCATGTAAAAGTACCATTCGGATGCAGACGGCACCAGCATTACTGCTGCAGTATTGCAGCGCGACATGGCTGTCGACTGCATTGCTGCCGCAAATGTCAAATGATCGGGCAAAATTGGTTTTCACATTTGCGGCAGTGATGTTATCACGCATGACATACTGTTGGAAACGTCATATTTATTAAAAATGTTTTGATAAAATTAACTTTTCCTGTCCTTAAGTCGTTTCGTTTCCTGCAGCAATGCAGTGCGATTTTTCTCAATAGTACGTATCCTTCACAACCTGATTATTCTATACTTTTTTTTTATACCACGACGGTGGCAAACAAGCATACGGCCCGCCTGATGATAAGCAGTCACCATAGCTTATGGACCCCTGCAACTCCAAAGGTGTTATATGCGCGTTGCCGACCCTTTAAAAATCTGTACACTCCTTTTTTGAAGAACCTCATACTGTAGACCCTCGAAAAAACCTCGGCAGGTAGCTCATTCCACAACCGGAGCGTGCGCGGGAGGAAGTTCCTCTTAAACCGCACAATACTATTGGTTCTGTGAGCTTTAGACCTCGCGATAAGATACATAAGCGTAAAAACAAAATATTATCTACTTTGTTAAGTTATTGTCACAGCGTAAATGGTTTTAAGCGCCATAGACTAATGGCACTTAAGTCCTTTATGCCAATTTTATACCACTTTGAACATTTTACAAAAAAAAACGACAGAAAAATTAACTACTGAATCTGTGTACAAAATTTCATGAGAGTCGATTGAGAATTGCGACCTGTAGACGAGAACATTCGGACATACGAAACAGTTTGCCGAGTCAAAGCAGAGACCTTAACGCCTCGGACAATAAAGATACATATATTGTTTTTTTTAAGTATTAGAGAATGGTAGATACTTGTGATGCATAGTCTGATACGCTACTTGTGTGAATGTACAATCACTGCCAAAAACGAAACAGTACTATTTATAACATATCAAAACAGGATGTCCAGTCGGGGCAAAGTTCCAGCAAAAATAACAACTTCATCTCATTTGAATGGGATGAAAAGCCAAACGGTTTGCATTATGCATGAAATGCGATAAACGCACGCTGCGTGTATGCTATTCTTTTTATCAACCGACATGCAACACAGACGACTTTAGTAATAAAAGTTATAGCCCATCCTGTTTCATTTGAATTGTATTTAATTTTATTTTGGCGCCGCTGTGGTTGCGGATAAATAATTTGGTTTGGAGAACAATTTGTTTGTAGTCTATGTTTATAATTTATTTATAGACGACGATATATAAGACAATCCATATATGTATATTGTATCAAAACCACACAAAAGAATGGTAATTGCTTATCATTCGGCAATTCGTCTGCTCTGCTCGTTTGACTCCTTTATAAATAAATAAAAATGACTTGGACGACGTAATATAGGGTAAATAATCTAATCCACAAAAATCCGTCAGAATTTGATTTCATTTATTTCTTTTCGCTTAACTGTGTCCAATTAGCTTATGAACTGCAAAATATTATATCAAAAGTTACCTTATTAACTAAATACAAAAGCAAAATATTCTGTCGGAAGCTCTGGATTTATTTCCGCCGCACCAAAGTTGTACAAAGGAATAATTGCCAACTTTACCAGAAAATGCAAGTTTCATCACTTGCAAGTGCAAAATAGTTGCTTTTTCACCACGACCCGGCCATTATGACTTTCATTGTATGCCATTTGGTCTAACGAATGCACCATTGGCAATTAGTTTGATGAATAACTTCCAAATGCCACTGAAATACGGGACAATGACTTCAAATGAATTAATGTCCAAATTGTGGACTAATTCATTTCATTTGTTGTAAATGTAACAATTATTAGCTGTGAGGCCCTCGATAATGGGCGATGTTGTTTCGTAGATAATTCACGTTTGATGGTCCCAATAGGCGTAATTAAGGGTTATTTTTTTACGGGCAATTTTGTATAGAAATGCATTCAAGTGACTAAGTCAATTAGGCCCTATTGTAGGTATATGAGTTTTAAAACTTATACCCAAAGTACATTTATACGTATTAAAATGCATATACCTATCTATTTTTTGTCTTTGGGAGCCTAACGTGTCCTGCTGCTGGGCTAAGGCCTCCCTCCTTCCTTTACACGCATACCTTAGCTTTGATTTTATCCAAAATTACGCCCAAAATTATAGATACAAGATTAATCTTTTGTACATTTACATGTCCTCATCTTTTTAAGAGCTAGGCTCTTGGCGGTGGAATAATTCCTTGTATCTTTATATTTTTCCATCTTCTATAATTCCTGATACTATGTGACGTTTATTATTTATATTACTTGGTTCTTAATTTCTCTCTTTTACACCGTGTTCCATTTATTTAAATTGTAACCTATTGTTCATAGAGCTATCCTCTACACTTTGTTGACTGAAGAGAGAGAGAGAGAGAGCTATCCTGTACACGTTGACTCTATAGTTAATAACCCATTGGACCTTCATGATAGTTTTAACGACTTAATATTACCGTGTTTTCCCCACACGTGCATCCCCCCTGAAATTTGTATGGGAACTGCATGCCGACTACACACCAACTGTAACGTCGGTTCCTATACAAGTTATAGTTGGGTTGCAGTTCGTCTGTACCGACCCTAACATTTGCTTTGTTTACTCTGTTAACTACCATGTTAAGTCGACCGGACAAACTAAAAAGAAAATACTATAAACATCATGTAATAAAAGGTGTCCCATCTTTCGTCTTTTAATACAAGTACTTGTTAAATTCATATAGTGTGTTAAATTGTACACTAAGATCTCTTAGAAACATCTGCATGCAGATTGGTGCAATTGCAAAGTTTGGCAAGTATCCAAGCGGACGGAGCTATCCGTATGCGGATGACCATGAAACTGTCAATCTATTCACTAAACCCTAGAAACTCGGTTGTGAGAATGTCCCTAGAATGTGTAAGTTAGTAGCAGGCGTCTTATATATCTGCAAGACATGTCCGATTTGAAATTCCAATAATTTTCGAACGCGAACTGCGAAGGAGACGCGGGAAAAAGTTTTAGTTTCGTGAATATTGTGGAATGATAAGTTATGTCAGTAAGCATATGTTACTTATTGAGGTGTATCGAACGAAATAAATTTTCATTTAATACTGCAAGGCGTAAGATTTGTTGTTGTTGTTGATTTCTGAATATGTGGAAAACGTTCGATGAGAGCGTACATAGCCAAGGTCGACATTTATATAATGTGATTTACAAGAAATTAAATTCGTATTCATCTTGTTTTTGTAAGAATAAACAGTAGGTTTATATGTTTTAGTTTTTTTTTTGTCAAACTTAGAAATCGGAAATCGGCTGCTGAAGAACCTGTACCTAAAATCTCATTTTCTAAAGAGTGAATTGCAAAAATAAACTACATAGTTGAGGACCTGTAATTATTCTAAATCTAAATCTATTAATAAGCAATTCAATTCTCTATTTTCTTCGTCCAATAGCTACCACACAGTAGCTTAACATTTATCCAATTCCTAACTACATTCCATATTTCAGATCCACCTGACAAAAACTGAAATAAACCACAAAAACAGCCATTACACGCAATCGAGGAAGTTAAAAATCAATTAAAGGGCAGAAATGTATGGTACGTAATTACCACGGGGCTCGCCGCGTCCACGCCTCTTCCGTGTCTTGCCGGGTAATGGGATCGTGGAGTCCTACCTTTATATGCCTGTGTGGTACATATATATATTTTTTTTTATGTAATAGGCTGCAAACGAGCAGACGAGCCGCCTGATGGGAAGCAGTCATCGCCGCCCATGGACATAAGCAACATCGGAGGAGCCACTTATGCGTTGCCAACCTTTGAGAACCCTAAATACCTGCTTCTTGAAGAACCCTATGTCATAGCGCAAGGGAAACACCTCAGAAGGTAGCTCATTCCACAACTTGCACGTTCTGGGAAAAAAATGAGCGAGATGCCCGCTTGTTTTTGGTTTGCCACGTGTCGAGAAAGTGAGGATGAACTTTGTTTCTTTGGCGGGAGGTGCGGTGATTTGAATTTTGAATTTTGAATTTATTAATGATACTTCTTCTTCTTCTGGTGTCATGCCCAGTCTAATGGGCGTCGGCGGTCAGTATGGCATTCAGCTCTCTGGTCTTTGCCAATCTCTTGAGGGTGGCTGCGTCTTTTGTATGCGTCCAGTCTTTAATGTTATTTATCCATTTATTTCTAGGTCTACCTCTCCCTCTTTTTCCCTCATAATTTCCCTCGATGATTATCTGTAATAAGTCGTATTTCTTATTTCTATAGATGTGACCAAGATATGCTGTTTTTCTTTTCTTAATGATGTTGAGTATTTCTGGTTTCTTCCTCATTCTACGTAGTACTTCTTCATTCGTAATGTGACTGGTCCATGAGATTTTTAACATTCTGCGGTAGAGCCACATCTCGAAGGCAGCAAGTCTCTCTGTTGTGTATTTATTCATCGTCCATGCCTCCATGCCATATAGCAGGATGGATATTATGGAGCATTTGACGAGTCTCCACCTCAGTTTGATATTTATGCTTCTATTGGTAAACAGTGATTTCATTGATATAAATGTGTTCCTTTATTAACGATACAAGTGCAGAAAATAGGAAATTTGCAACATTAACAATGAAAAAAGCTTTTGGCAAAAAAATCATTTATGGTATTAAATTTAATCGCTGCCTGTATATTACTTCACACATGCAACCAATACTCATCGAGATAGTTCTAACAACCCCAAACACAATTAAGTAGTTTTCGTTGTTTTATCACCTCAGCCTCGTGTCTCCATCATCAGATCAGATTCATGTCATCATAATATTGCATTGTCATCCGATTTTCATTTATGCAAAATCTCAGATCAATCAGAAATCCGGAAGTAGGTCAAATTTAACTACCAAGATTTGACCCACACTGTAGAACGTGTCATCCACGATGACGTGCAGATTTGTCAAATCTAACCTTTAAGAACATGACATTAAGAGTCAAGGCACATGTCTTTGTAATTAACATGATCTATAACATAACTACATGGGGTGACTGCTATTCTTCTTGGCCACTACATAGTGATTGGCCTCTCTTAATAAGGGCCACTTGCAACAATCACTAACCCGGGATTAACTGGTTAAACCTGGAGTTACCATGGTCACTAGTGCAATTTGACACTGGGTTAACGGTTTAACCGGTTGACCCCGGGTTAGTGGGATAGTGCAAGCTATTCTTCCTTTTTTAGGGTTCCGTAGCCAAATGGCAAAAAATATGTCACAGCCACTTTTTTCCGAAACTATAAAAACTATACTGTTCACACTTGGTAAGTAGATGTATTCTATGAACCGCATTAAGATTTTCACACAAAAATAGAAAAAAAAAACAATACATTTTGGGGGTTCCCCATACTTAGAACTGAAACTCAAAAATTTTTTTTCATCAAACCTACACGTGTGGGGTATTTATGGATAGGTCTTCAAAAATGATATTGAGGTTTCTAATATGTTTTTTTTCTAAGCTGAATAGTTTGCGCGAGAGACACTTCCAAAGAGGTAAAATGTGTGTCCCCCTGTAACTTCTAAAATAAGAGAATGATAAAACTAAAAAAAATATATGATATACATTACCATGCAAACTTCCACCAAAAATTGGTTTAAACGAGATCTAGTAAGTAGTTTTTTTTAAATACGTCATAAATGGTACGGGACCCTTCATGGGCGAGTCCGACTCGCACTTGGCCGCTTTTTTCTGATTTTTGAGGAGTGGCCAATAACTATAGCTGTTACCCTACAAACAGAGCAAGTTAAATAAAAGCTTGTAGGTAATAAGAAAATTTATATTTCCCTGACATGGCTGATACCTTAGAGCATTTAACCAACGGGAGTCGCCTTTAAGAGATTACTTACCTCTCGAAAACCTCGGCCAATGGTCATACTCACGTCATACTTATTGTATGGAGTGACGTTTATCTGACATGGCTCTTTGTACGTTACGTACTATTTAGTACAGAAAATTACAGACAAGGCGTCTTAAGTTGTTTAAATGCTCTAAGGCTGATACACATAAAGAAACGTGGACGAATTTAATACCGATATGCTATAATTAGTTACATGCCTCATTGACTTAAACATTGGCAATTAAGGCGCTCTTATAGACAGATTTTGAGTTTTTGAGGGGGTGAAGCAGACGAAGTGGTAAAGCAGGCAGGCGGGCGCCCCGCGCGCCGCGCTCGCAGCAAGCCTACGTCCTTATTCTGACGCCATCCGTATTCTGGTTTGTTAGTTCTGGGATCTTTTCCGGAAATTTATATTGATTATGATTTAAACTTAATGAAATTAAAAATTAGATAATTATATATAATACTAGAGTATACCGCGGCAAATTGAGAATCTAGTAAAATGATACCAAATCGTTTTGTGTCGAAATAATATTACTTACTAATTCAGACAAAAGTTACAACTGTCTGCTTTAAATCATATATAGATACCTATTCAAAACTTAGTTGACCTTAAAAATGCAATAGAAGTCAATTTCGGGCAAGTAGTGAAAAAAGGAAGAATACTAGCAAAGCTAAGTAATTTGTGGAAGTGAACGTAAAAAGGTAGCATGTTTTTGCTGGTATTGAGATAACTGAAAACATAAGCATAAGGTATGCACAAGCATATGTAGCTCCAAAAAGTAGATAAATTATGCTATCTTCTCAAAAAAGAACCATGACTCTAACTGTAACGACTATTTCTATATTATTTTTTGAATTGACGACAATGAAGACGATTATAAATTTTAAATGCAAAAGTCGAGAAAACTGCTATTATTATTTATTATTTAAAGTTTTTAATGGCAAAAATGCACTTATACTACTACTACTACTTCGAAGTTATATAGTAATGAGTATAATTGACTGACTTTAATTAATGTCTAATAAAGAATCAGTCTGTTGTCTGTATACTTTGTCTGTAATCAAATATTACAAGTATATTTGACCCACTGAGGTTTCAGATGAAGTTGAAAATCTGCATACATATGTAAGTAGGGTGACAATGAAATATTATGGTACCATCGAGCTGATCTGATGCATGAGAGAGGAGGTGGCCATAGGAACTCTGTGTCAAAATATCGCAACCAAATTGCGTTTGAGGTTGTTAGAATTGTCTCAATGAGTATTATTTTTCTTTGGAAAGAAGTACAGTTAAGACCTGTTCCGTAAAGTTAATTAACATACAAAACTTTCCGATGAACAAAATTATTTTATCGTCAACTATGTTATTTATCCCTTCAAGTGGTGGCACACCACTCACGGGTCGATGCGATAGCCAGAAAGCTGTCGGCCAACAGAGGGTGGTTAGTGAGGTGTTGCCATATTTAGTGGCAAAATTAAAGGCTTTGAAGTATATTTACGCTCTTCTAGCGCCCAAAAGTAGCTAGCAAGTTAGACAAGGAAAACATACATACACACGCTTGTTGACGCTTGGTTGCTAAGGACCGTTCATCCGGGATCGAACGTCTAGGTCGAGTTCTGTCTTGATTTTTAAAGAGGTTATTTTGTAAATACACGGTACCCTCGAGGAAACGGAAAGATTTTAACAGTATATTCCGGATCGTATTTAGAGGCTAAAATGTCATATAAACTTTTTTAATTCGCCTAGTTTCAGAGTTAATACCAATTAAAAAAAATATTTTTCGTTATGTTTTAGTGCATAACGCCTTTTTGATGGCTATGTCGCCAGTCGCCACTTTGGGACCTAGTCTAGACTACCTTTTTGACAGATATCAAAGTCACAAGGTACCATTTGAATAGACTAATTTTTACGAAAAAAAATTTACCAATTTATATTACTCCATAAATTTTCCAAGAACATGAACTTAATATGTTTAAAGCCATACAAAAAGTAAAAAAAAAAAAACTTTTTTTTTTACGGAATTGACTTAAACTTGTACATGAAATTATCCTTATGACCTCAGGAATACGTGGTAAAAAAAAATCCGTTTCCTCACGGACACTTTTTATGACTTAACCTTTGAATTTTAAGCCCTACGTAGAAAATTAATTAACAATTACCTCCAATCATAACTTTGTTTTGTGGTGGTAGTCATTTTTAATAAGGAAACTGGAAAACTGTCACTGTTGCTAGGTTTGATTAGTTAGGTGCATGTGGCGAAATGCATAAACATTACAATAATTTAACAACAACAAGGACAACTTCAACAGAAGGACATGATGTCACGATCCTCAGCATTGAGGGACCAAGAAGAAGAAGACAATAATTTAATTGTTCTATTCGAATAGCGTATTTAGTGCTTATTTTAACGATATATGCTTCAATATATACTTTTATACATAGATAAGCTTAAATAGTTGAATTTGTAATATTCTCTAAAGCCGCGCTGAACACCCGACGGGGCCCCGCCACGTGACTACTTTTTACGTTTTGGCTTCTGCCACTTGAAGGGATATACTATAGGCCTTGACTAGTGATTCATTTCAAAATAAACTATTTTAATATATACATATTACACATAAGCATCCTAATGCAAAAATGAAGAAAATATATTTTGCGAAACTTTCGATCGATTTTTCCACTTATATTTTGTATTGGCAGGAAAAATAGTAAAAGCATATCACAAAGACATAACAAGGTCCAAGGTTTTAAAGAAGAAGGTAACATTGGCCGAGACCTGAAATTGACGGCAGAGTGTCATCGAAATTTATACTTGAAAAAAGAAATAAAATGTCACCAGTTTTCATTTCATACAAAACAGAAATAGCATGGTATAAAAGTATTATACCAAACTTTTACAAAGGACTTTATGTTTAACATTATCAAAAATGGAATTTAGTGACATTCTTGAATTTACAGAATAATTAACCAGTGAAATAAAAATATTGGCGAGAGGTACAAATATATACGAACTTCCGAACCGAGTACTTGCAAAATTTTGAATGGAATTTGAAGGGTAAATATCACTCCTGCTCACCTTACAAAATAAAATAGTTGATAAATGTTGTAAATAAAGTCTTAAGTGTATACCATATGAAAGTTAATAAACCAGAAATACCAAACAAATTCAACACTTATAACATAAACTATTAGCCATTTGAGCACTTCCACAAAAACGTGAAATGGTACCTTTCACTAAGCACTATTTAAATCCCACATATTTAAATCCAGTATATCTCCTGCATCCTGTATGTGTTAAAAATGAAGCTGTTCCAATATAATGACTTATATAAATTAAACAAGCGGATTAATTTTATTTGTTTACGTTTAAAAATAGGTATTCAATTTGATTATTACTGTAATAGCCATTTAAAATATTATTTTACCTAAATTGATAATTAAAAGTAGGTACCCCTCACGAAATAAATACTACTGAATTTTATACTTAGCAATGTTTTTTAAAATGTACATGTATTTTACCTTCCTCGTATTAAAAATGAAAAGTAGAGTGTTTAACTCGGGTGCAAGGCACCATTTCATCATTTGGTTAATCGTGGCTGTATGCCGGACAGGTGCGTGTGTAAAACTTGTCAAAAAAGATAATATGACGGATGGATGTCTGAAATGTCACCGTATTTAAGAATCAATTAGCTTAAAAATTAGTTTTTTCTTCGTAAGAGTGATGAAAACATTGTGTGTATAACATATTTGTGTATTTATAGTATGATTATCCATTTTATGTAACGTCCGCTAAACTAGCACAGGTCCGACGCTGACAGTGGTCACGGGCGTACTGGCGTACTGACGGTATTGCCGCGCGGGGTAAAGTTTAGTAGACAAAATGTTGAATTCATAATTATGAATGAAAAATTTAACGCATCGATAAACTGACAAGCAAAATGTTAGAGTTACTTAAAAGCTATTGAATGAAGTAAATTTTATATTGATATTCATCATAGTACTTCTAAAATATCGAAATAAATACAGTTTTAAGCATATTTTTAAAGCAAAAATCTATCGAGAAAAAGATGCGCCATCGTGTTTCTGACAAGCATACGGCTAGTTCAAAGACTGAAGTTATACATACTAGAAAATAATCGATGAAATCCTTGTACAAGCCTGTAAATATCGATTTAAAAATAGCGCATTTTACTATACACCGCGCCTTAAAACAAGTCACCGCTTGCTTATAATTACCAGAAATACTGTAAAACGAACACTAATGTATATAAAAATTAAATATTCATAGAAAACTTTTAGGCCGATTCGAACGTACATACAAGAATATGCCACTTTCCCGAATAAAGGTTGAGGGAGGCGATGGCTGAGATACGCGTCATACTCGTGAACGGGTGCTGTTTGTGGAGACCGGTCTGTTTAAGCTAACTTTATTTTTGAGTATAATTACAGTGAGACACCTCATTCGGTTCTCGTATGTTTATTTTATCTTAATACAATACAATACAATACAAATACACTTTATTGCACACCTCAATACAGAAACAGTACAAATAATACAACACATAAAGAAGAGGTAAACAACAGGCGGTCTTATCGCTAAAAAGCGATCTCTTCCAGACAAGCTTTAGGTAGCGGAATTAAAAAAAATATATATATATGTTATGTCAGTAGGTGTTCCAGATGCAATAAAAGAAGTCTAACACAGAATAAACACAAAACTAAACAATATAAAATCATATACAAATATAAATAAAAAAGATATATAAATACATATACATACATATATTAAAATACATATTATATATATATATATATATATATATATATATATATATATAATAAATGCCAGCTATAAGTATGGAAAAGGAAGCAGATAAAAGTATTACGGAGCAGGTAAAAAGTGAAGTTTAATGAGTCTCTTGAAAGAATTAGGACATTGAGCGCGCCTTAAGTCTATAGGCAGAGAATTCCATAGTCGGATAGCTTGAAACGTGAAAGAATTATTATAAAATTTAGAAGAGGATGATGGTACAGAAAGAAGCAAGTTCTGGGAACACCTAACAGAACGGAGGTAGCTGAAACGGTTCTTGAGATAGCGGGGAGTGTTTTAATTATACAGAATTTTGACTCTTAGAGACTCTATACATCTCTAAGGATATTTGATAAAAATCATTTAGTTCTGACAGAGATATTTTTTTTGTATCAGTTTGTGTTTTTTTATTATCATTATTTTAGTTATTTTTTTGTAATTCAACATTTAGAGACTTTAAACATCTCTAAGTAATAATAATACTTTACTTTTACTTTAAACAATAATACTTTCGTTTGCATTAATATTTTTTGTTGATGTGCTTGTTTTTGCTTGTATGTAAATTCCATCTTGACGTGTAAGTGCCCTTGTGGCCTATTTGCTGAATAAATGTTGAATTTGAAGTATGAATCATTATCATGCATTTCGCTCCTACTTTTCCGTACATGTATTGGCACGACCGAGACACATGATAACTAAATAAGTTGATTCAAATATTATTCTCATGTCGGTGTACGTTCGAATTGCCTGTTTGAACGTATAATAAAACTTTCAACGCTAACGACTGGTTACAAAATTCAATAGATACAGGCTCTGTGGAAATAATTACGGTTCACATTGTATAATTACATTTCGTATTCTTGTGTACCTATTTAGTTAGTGTTAGTGTGTAATTTGGGAAATAAATCGGATTTTAGCTTTAGCGTACCGTAAAATGGGGTGAGTAGGTATTACGAGGGCAGTTAGATTATGAATGAGGTGAGAAAAGATGACAGAGGGGTGAGTTGGTTTTTACGGGCTACTGCTACGTAAATTATATATTCTAATAGCAAATCAAGCTATTATAATGTTCATAATCCCAAAATGTCAATTAAACAATTTTCAAAACTCACCTTAGTAGGAAATCTATCCTCACCCCTACGACGGGATGAGCTGGGATTTCCTACTATATCGTATTTATATTTAAAGTTATGAAATGGAATTATTACACAAATTACACAAATTGACTAAGTCCCACAGTAAGCTCAATAAGGCTTGTGTTGAGGGTACTCAACACAAAATCATAAAAAAAAACTAAAATTCAAACGACCAGAAAATTTATTATGTATAAAAATCTATTTGCCACTTGTAAATATATGAAGTTTTATCGAGGCTTGAATGTCAGTTTTGTCCCTACTCACCCCATTTTACGGTACGTATAATTATGTAGACTGAACGAAATGCGTAGCCAGTAGGAGTTTGTGTTTCTGATAAATATTTTTAATTTTATTTTTGAAATACATATTGGTTAATAAACTTTTTTTTACACTACGTCGGTTGCAAACAAGCATACGACCTGCCTGATGGTAAGCAGTCTCCGTAGCCTATGTACACCTGCGACTCCAGAGGAGTTACGTACGCATTGTTGACCCGAACACTCCGCACCCTCGTTAAGCTCTGGCAACCTTACTCACCGGCAGGAACACAACACTATGAGTAGGGTCTAGTTTGGCTGCGGTTTTCTGTAAGGTGGAGGTACTTCCCCAGTTGGGCTCTGCTCTAGATCTGGAATGACATCCGCTGTGCTGTGCCCTACCACACAAAGCGAGATGACATTCACAATGCCCATACCTCTCTTTTGGACGTTGTTTAAGGACGTACCCGGGTCCATACCATAGAGTGTATGAGAGATCCAGCCTAGAAAAAAAATGTACTTATACAGGGTGTTTATTTAGTCACCCGCAATAGTTTACGGGGTGAATATGTAGGTCATACTGAGCAACTTTTATTATGAGACCAACCGCGAAATCGCGAAAAAAAATAACTCTCCCATAGAAAAAGTCAAGGTCAGACAGCCAAAATGCAAACAGCCAAATTTTACTTCGCGATTTCAGGGTTGACCCCATAGTAAAAGTTGCTCAGTATGACCTGTATATTCACCCCGCAAATCATTGCATACATACATACATATAATCACGCCTATTTCCCGGAGGGGTAGGCAGAGACCACGGATTTCCACTTGCTACGATCCTGACATACCTCTTTCGCTTCCTCCACTTTCATGACATTCCTCATACACGCTCGTCGGTTTAGGGTGCTCTTGACCTGGCCTTTCTTCAGGATTTCCCCTTAAATTTAAATCATTGCAAGTGGCTACATAAACATTCTATATTTATATAATACGCTACATAATTTGGATATGCAGCTGATTATCATTATTTCTTATCAAGTTCTTAATGACTTAACTTTCCGAACGAAAAATTCAAATACGCTATTTCTGTTATTATTCAGTTTTCCGCTGTTTGAGTTGCGCTCGTTTAGCTTATCATTAACATTTTGCTGCGAAGCGCTAAATTGCTGCAAACGCAAAAACATTTCACAGCAGGATGTTGCTAAATAAAACCAGTAAACTTATTTGCTGTGCTATTATTCTTATATATTTACCTCTGTTAATAGCTACTGTAATAAAAATCCCAACAGATTTTTTTTGTTATTTTTTGTTATATGGTACTTCAAAAACGTGTAAGTATATTAGAGGACAACCCTGGTCATGTTTGCTTGTTTGGCACCATGCGTTTACCTCTGACCTTAACATCGTAAGGTCTGATTTATTTATAGGCCAAATGAAATAACTAGCTAGACTCCTAAAAATAAATAAATGCAGTCTAAATATGTAAAAAAAAAGAATCACTCTGTATTACTAAATTGTACTGTAAAAAAGTCAATAGGCCTTGCGAAGTTTGACTTCTAATGATTTTACAATAACACCCCAGGCTTTAAAACCAAGCCTGAAAACTAACTAGTCAAGCCTATTGCTCGAAACTTCCAATGAACTGAAAGAGTTCTTTTACTAAGAAAAATAAACAACTATTTTCAATTCCCATACTATGCCCGCTTAACTTTAGTTTCGAAGAACAAAAGTACAGGCACTGTCACAGATTAGATTATTAATAGAAGATACAGCACTAACGAAGCTACCTTGCTACCCTGAGGTTGTCTGGAAGAGATCGCTTACAGCGATAAGACCGCCTGTTGCTACCTTTCTTTACATTGTAAATCTGTTTTTTTAAATTTGTCTTCTTTGTGGTGCAATAAAGAATATTTACTTTACTTACTTACTTAACGAAGCTTTAATGAGATTTTGATAAAATCGGCATGTAACATAAAATGTTATAATGACATATTTGTCTCAAGTCAATTATTTGGTAAACCCATGTCTCACTATAACACATCTTTACCGCTCTAGTGCGGTAACTAGCAATAGTGCTAAATCGATTGTGTGAATTTATAAAACCAACCGACTGCGACCCTTTAGGCTACTATTCCGCGTACTCCGGATCGTTTTTTATTTAGTCTACTCATTTCTCTCTCTTATAGTTAGTAGTTTAGGTCTTAACCGTGTTTGTCAATACGAGTATGTCAAAATTTATAAGGCCATACGTACTATAAAAAGTTGTATAATACGTACATACGTGTACGTGTGAAAAGATAACCATTTGTCTACTTTTCGCACTTGTGTCGTAAAGACTATTAAACACGTCACGTTACTCACGTCTTACATGGACCAAAATAACCACGGTATGGGTGCTGTAAGTTGGGCCGGAGATTTCTCAATACTGAAACGGATGGAAATCGAGGGGGGAGGCCTTTGTCCAGCATTGAGACATTTATAATAACTCACGTATTATTATTAAGTCGAATAAACGCTTGATAGGTTTCGACCTATTTTTGAGGATCTTCAACTGCACCGTCTCTACTAATCCACGTCACTCTCTCTATCAGTAGAGACTGTACACAGGCTTACAAAAAAAATACAGTAGTTAAAGTACAAAGGCGAACTCCTTAGAAGGGATCCCTTCCAGCTAATCTTCAAGTAGATGATGATATTCGTGTGTTACGTGAATAACCCAAAATTTAGCAACTCATTTTAGTCCAGTCTCTTTTTTTTAATAATGACGTATCTGAAAGGCATTATCACTTCGCTACCGCTGTTGTGAAGTTAAATGATGATCTGAAACGACTCTCAGAGTGGTCCTCTGCAAATTGCCTGGTCCTTAATCCTATTAAGTCTAAATATATGGTACTTGGAACTTTAAATCAAACTAATGCCATCATTTCAAAACAACCAAACATTAGGATTAAGGATGTGAAAGTAGATCGCGTCGACGAAGCAAAAAATCTTGGACTCTTGCTAGATACAAATCTGCGTTTCGAGAGGCATGTAATAGACATTGTTAGAAATTGTTTATACCGTTTAAAAGTTCTATATAATATTCAAAATTTTCTTAGTGTCACCCTACGAATGCGACTTTGTGAAGCTCTTGTTTTATCAAAACTTAATTATTGCCTTGCAGCTTATGGTTCCTGCCTTCTAGCACGATCGTGGCGCCTTATCCAAAGAGTGCAGAATTCATGTGCCAGATTTTGTTTTAAAATCCCTCCTCGTACTCATGTCACGCCTTTTTTAAACAATGCGGGTATGTTAAAAATGGCCGCTCGCCAAGAACTCATGTTCGCTTGCCTGCTCTTTGATACTATTCAATCCAAGCAGCCGTCTTATCTCTATAAGAAACTCCTATGGTTTGGAAAAAGTAGCATTCATCACCAAATGAGAGCCTCGCGAGCGATAGTGTTACAGGTTCCCCAGCACCGGTCTGCCACTTTTAGAGGGAGTTTTCGGTACCGCGCAACAAAATGTTGGAATAATATACCACCTCCAATTCGTCAATCAAACAGCAAAGCGATTTTTAAAGTAAAATATCGACTTCAACTTCTTAATCAACAGAAACAACAATGTAAGCCTTAAACTCCTTTTCGCTTCATCCTCCTATAACTAAATACTTTGCCAACCGCGTTTTATCTTTTTATCTTCATTACAATTTACCAAAAGTCCATAAGATAGAAAAAACACGCACACACGCATATATATGTATACACTCGCTCACATAATACTTACAAAGTACACGGCACACACACAAATTGCACAGTAGTTTTTCTTTATTTCTTGTACCAACTTAGGTGTTTAAAAAGCGTTGCCCATTTTTGTGTAAGGTACTGGCAGAATACCAGCGATGTGGCTTGCTGCATCATTATGCTGAGTCAGCGCCTTTTCTGTGCCACGACACATGGCGTATTAATTAACTAAAAAATGTTTTTATTAAATTATGTTTGCATGTTTTTATTTTACACTTTTCTTTTTTGTTTCTTTTGATGCTAATGCCATGTATGTTGTGGGTATGAATAAAGAATGTATCTATCTATCTATCTATCTATTATCTAATCTGTGCCTGCGTACAGCACACAAGTGCTCCAAACTGCATTCATTGAGGCGGAAAATTGAGGGAGTGCCAATTTTATTTTTCAATTCTTTTGTCGACTGTACATTTGCAGTGAACGTAATGAATATTAATTATTTAATTTTGTGAGACTGCGGCTTGCGGTGTATCGATAATGCATTTAATGTCTGTGCTCTATGGCGTACTTTTGAATGTTAGTTTATGTGACTGCTACATAATGAAAGGCATTAAAATACGAGTGCGGATTTATGAAACGAATGAAATGAGTTTCATAAAAGGATCACACGAGTCGCCTAATTATGATCAGTTATAAACAATTCTTTATCTACATATGATAAGCTTCAACAAATCAAACTAATTTTATACCTACAAACTAGGTAACTATAAAATATAAAAAAAAAAAAATTAAAATCGGTTCACGATTCTCGGAGATATCGAGTAACATACATACAAAAAAAAGTTGTTCAGTCAATTGAGAACCTCCTCCTTTTTTGAAGTCGGTTAAAAATCATCAATATAGGTCGAAATACTCGTAATGCTTCAAGAATTTGCCTTTCATATTGAACGGCCTATATACGAAATAAAATAAATACCAGCACTATTCCGGCGAAATATAGCTTTCAGTCTAATGACATCCGAAGCAGTCAATTCAATCATACGTGCCAATATTTCTGATTGAATATTTTTTAAAGTGGATTCAACTGTTTTTTTATTTTCATTTCGTTGTTGAGCTGAAAATTCTACCTACGTGTAATTATGAATGAGCAATTAGTTTATGCTGCTTCTTATCTTAAATCAGATCTCATGTAGAGTCAAGCTTCGAACTCTACAAGCCCTAATTTCACAAACTCTACACCTTATTTTGACGACCGGTTTGGCCTAGTGGGTAGTGACCCTGCCTACGAAGCTGATGGTCCCGGGTTCAAATCCTGGTAAGGGCATTTATTCGTGTGATAAGCATGGATATTTGTTCCCGAGTCATGGGTGTTTTCTATGTATTTAAGTATTTATAAATATTTATATATTATATATATCGTTGTCTAAGTACCCTCAACACAAGCCTTATTGAGCTTACTGTGGGACTTAGTCAATTTGTGTAATAATGTCCTATAATATTTATAAAAATATTTATAATATTTATTTATTCCCATGTGACAGTAGCGAAACGGCCAAGCCACATATACTAAGGTGTAGAGTTTGTGAAGTTAGGGCTTGTAAAGTTAGAAGATTGGCTTTACATGAGATCTGATAACTTTTTGACAGTCCAATCCTTATGATTTCGTCTTGGCAACATTTTACAAGAAAATGTTTTTGGTGGGGTTTCACTTCTTTTTGTAAGTTGTTTGTGACAAATTTCCATCCTCTAATTTAAAGGGTGGGGGTGATTTTTGAAAAATTCTGAAAAACATATTTGGTTATTTATAACAAGGAGTCCCTGTATATGTACTAATACTAGCTTACATATCAAATTTAAGCTTTCCAGAACTTCAGGAAGTACCCTAAGAGTTTTGATGATCATCAGTGATTGAGTGAATGAGTGAGTCAGTGACGAAATCGGAGTTTTTTAGATATCAGTAAAATCTAAAGTATAAGATCTATCTAATTGAAAATTCCTACGTTTAATAAGTCTATTATTGACATCATATCCTGAGAATTTTGTGTATCAGTTATAATCCAAACCCAAGTTATGAGTGTTCAATAAAATGACAAAGCGCTTCGAGAAAAGGTAGGTAGTGCTGTTGAGATTATGAGTTTCATCTTATTATTATGTTTGTCAAATCTGTCATTGGATTTAATTCGTGTAGCTACCGCTGACCTGGCGCTAGTTATGCACGCTTAATGCCGCGCCACGATACGATCCGACCGGACCGGTACAGACTGATACGTTCGTTTCGTCCGTGCAATTTTGTTTAAACTTAGTGTTAAGTATGTTCGTCATGTTTATTTTATGTTTCTTTCCTTTTTTCTGTTACCTTCCGTGATTATTTCGCACTCGATGGTCTCATCGGAAGATCAGCGCTGGAAGTCGCCAGCAACATGCTGAGATGAGGCCATTTCGTGACACTTTACTCTCACTATGTTCTCTTTTATGTCTGTCTATTACTGTTTGTTTGTTTATGAATAAAACAAATTCTATTCTATTCTGTTGCGCTTCGCTTGGCTCGTCTTGGCGGGGGCACTCCCGTGTCTCCCGATTTATGCGTATTTAAATACAAGCTAATATATCAGTTCCAAACTCATGATAAAGCAAGAGGAACCAAACATTGAATGTAACTAAGATAAGTGGGTAAAAAAATTGATAAATATAATAAATAAATAAATATTAAATATTATAGGACATTATTACACAAATTGACTAAGTCCCACAGTAAGCTGAATAAGGCTTGTGTTGAGGGTACTTAGACAACGATATATATAATATATAAATATTTATAAATACTTAAATACATAGAAAACACCCATGACTCAGGAACAAATATCCATGCTCATCACACGAATAAATGCCCTTACCAGGATTTGAACGCGGGACCATCAGCTTCGTAGGCAGAGTCACTACCCACTAGCTAGGCCAAACCGTTCGTCATTGATAAGAGAAAAGACTAACTATGTTAAATGAACTAAGTTGTGTGACAATGTCTTAGTCCATTTTGCCGGTTGCTGAGAACTCCCAAGTGTTAGGATGAATTCGAAAACAAGCAGTAAGTACAAGTTTTATTCCTACAAATTAGGTATGAAATAAAAGTTCATCTTTATAAGGTAATTGTTATTATTGCTGACCTATGAGTAAATGATATTAAGTACACTCTTCGACAAATTTAGAAGAACGCAAAAAAAAAGTTTAATTACTATTTTTTTTAATTTAAACTTCTTTTTTTATACCACGACGGTGGCAAGCAAGCATACGGCCCGCCTGATGGTAAGCAGTCACTGTAGCCTATGGACGCCTGCAACTCCAGAGGTGTTACATGCGCGTTGCCGACCCTTTAAAAATCAGATCTGTACACTCCTTTTTTGAAGAACCTCAGTAGCAATAATTAAAACTGGGCAGTAATTAAACCTTCTTTCGGCCTTAACCCTTCACCTCCGATCCGAGAAGATTTAAATCCCTCCTAAATTGTAGGAGGGTCTTCCAATATGGTACTGGCAAGAAACTTCGGAATTCAACGGAAAACTTCACAACAAAATTGTTTTGTGCAAATTATAATTTCTTACTTATTCCGAACAAAATGAGAAGCTCTTCAAACGTACTAAATTGTATCCAAAAATAACGAAAAGTAATCGACAAAAAAAAGCTACGATAAAACAACTCACAACTGTTAGGGGGTGTTAAGTATAGTCGCTAAGTTAACCTATAAATATGTATTTTATTTTTCGGACGTACCTATTGTACAATAACCTTTCCTTTTTTCCTACAATATTCCTTTGTCTAAGGCTTTTACTAAACTGTGTGGCTACCACCAGTTTGGTACTGACATAATCGCTATCGAGTACGTAACTTACATTTATGCATCTCGCTCGTACTCGCATATAAGTGCGAGCGAGATGTAAAGGAAGTAAATTACGTTCTCGATAGCGTAAATGTCAGTTCTGACACTGTCAGTGACTCATAGTACGGGTATTTAACTGGTGCTTTTTATATTTTGTGAAATGCGAAAATTATAAACATAACTTTCTCGCCTGTACTGCACAAAAATTTTCGAATTAGTAAATGAATGTGTAGATTTGGTACTTAAGGTACTGTTCGGATGCAGACGGCATGGTATGCCGATAGATACCTTTACAATGCTTTAACAAAACAACATATTACATCAGGACTCTACGAAATTCCATCAAGACTTCCCAAAAAACGATAGAAGATTACTTTTCCTCCCGCCTTTTTAGCGTTACCCTACCAAATTATTAATCGTACTTACTTATCCCGTCATAAAGAATTCAAAGTAAAAGGCATTAACAAATTAACCTCAAATGCCCTCCAATAATAAATTACGGAGGTTTTTTGCGCACCGTTTCGGTTCTGGGACTATTTGTCACTTGGAGTATTCTCTGGCTCTGTGTTGTCATTGCTTACTGGTTGAAATGCTCAAGAAAACCAGTATTACTGTTAACTCAAATGTTACACTAACAAAGCTAACTTTCATAAGTTTTTGGACCGATTTTTATTATCTTATAGATTTTTTTTGTCATTATCATCATAATTTTAGTCATGCGAACGGCTAAGGAGTGGAATTCACTTCCTGCAAATCTATTCCCAGTCCACAATAATTTGTATCTTTTTAAATCGGAGAGTGAATAGACAACTTTTAGGTAAGCATGTTCCATCCTAGACTGCATCCGCACTTACCATCAGGTGAGTTTGTGGTCAAATGCTTACCTTTTCCTAATAAAAAAAATTAAAAAAATCGAGAAATTTGGTGGTTGTATAGTTCGATATTTTGTAGGTACAATATAAACGCAATTTTATTGTATGTCCCACACAGTCTTCCTCTGATTTACGATAACGTACTTACGGTAATACATTTATTGTTATGTCGTAAAGTGGGATTTCGTATATACTCCACCTGGATGAGAAACTCTTCAAACTTACCACATTTAAATCTGACAAAAAAATACCACAACTAAATAAAAATCGGTCCATTTATGAGTTGTACCTATTTTTTAAACAGCTTGGGAACGAATTTCTACGTACGATCTCCATGTAATTTATAAATATAAGAGGCTATAAGCACAGAATAAGTAATAGTACTATCGCACAGAAAAGAAACTTCCTACAAAACCGAAGTTTGACAGTGTTGTGTTCCTGCCCGTGAGTAAGGTTGCCAGAGCTCAACGAGGGGGGCGGGGTTTAGGGTCGGAAACGCGCATGTAACTCCTCCAGAGTTGCAGGCGTACATAGGCTACGGAGACTGCTTACCATCAAGCGGGCCGTGTGCTTGTTTGCCACCGACGTAGTATAAAAAAAAGTATCCGTAGCTTATGTATGCTTCCAACTCCAGAGGAGGCGCGTTGCCGACCCTAACACTCCGCACCCTCGTTGAACTCTCGCAACCTTACTCACCGGCAGGAACACAACACTATGAGTAGGGTCTAGTATTATTTGGCTACGGTTTTCTGTAAGGTGGAAGTGGAAGTACTTCCCCAGTTGGGCTCTGCCCTAGATCTGGAATGACATCCGCTGTGCTTTGCCCTACGTTTTTTACCCCTACTAATTTCGTACGTACCTATATTACAGCCGTACGAACATTAGGTCGAAATTTAGGATTTACGGACCGCATCGCCTCCGTGTAAAAACACCTTTCAGGAGCAAGTTTTATGAAAAAGTCATTACAATGTTTGCGTGAAAGCGAGAAATAGCTTCTGGCTGAAGACCTTTAGATATAAAAATTTAGAAATTATTAAATTATTCAAATACGAGAAGATCCCATGGCAGCAATACGCACATCGAAAAGTTAGTTCGTCCATTACCAGAAACTTGAATGAAAATACAATAATATTAATTTTCAAGGAGTCTCTTGGTTAGACCGAGCATACGCCTCTGTTTCGCTAGAAACGATAGCAATAACTCGAGTCCTGAGTTCTGCAGAAGACGCGACAAAAACAGTTGCTCGGCTGTCATCCAGCGCATGATGGATTACCCTGGAGTGTTTCTGATGAGGCTAATATTGTCCGCGGCAATCACAGTAGACAGTGTAATAAGTTTGGGATAGCGATAGCATTAGGATAAAGTCTTGTTTATTTGTCTAGCTTTTTTATTCAACTTACTAAAACATACCTATCGCCTCGAATCATGATCCCTATGCCAATTTCTTTCAAGTCTCTTTTGGTTGGACTTAATTTAAATAATAATGAAAGAAATAGTTTTTTCGTCGTACTTTTATTAACTAATTATTTTGGCTCAGTGATCCACAGAAAATTTTGACCTCCGAAACGAGAGCTTGCCGCTATCCCGATCCTGCGCAACTTCTTGCCAGTTACTGACGCGAAGCTGAAGCAGATCTGCCGCCACAGTCTTCCCAACTATACCTGGGCCGACCCACCGTTACCAGTCCTAACTTTTATTAAATGACATTTTTTAAATGAAAATTACATTTATAAATAGATTAAGGTTCCAAACTGTAATGTAAAGAAACTGTAATGGGCATCATTTGACTCTAGAAGTTCAGATACAGTCTAAGGTAAAAGTACTAGTGCTCGACGCTGCACTAGTACTCGACATGGGCACTTTATGTCAAAGTGACAAGGATTAACTTCGAATACAGAAAAATCTTCGTTGTTCAAATTTAACCTATATTTCTATGACATAAAGTGCCCATGTCGGTGACTAGTGCAGCGTCGAGCACTAGTACTTTTACCTTACGAGAAAATTGTTTTTTTTTTTCGCATTTAACAAAATAATATGCTTAGTAATCCTAGGTTGCCTTTATCTGAGTAGATACATTTCAATGTCATAGTTAGATATCTTCAATAAGCGCGTGTATTACATCAGTGTCGGTGAAGGCACGCGCCATCATAAATAAGTGACAGGCCGACAGACGGCCGGTGCGGTGTGCCGAGTAGGAGAATTCGTTTCATAATTCACTGAATAGGTAACGAGAGTACGCAAGTGCGTACATTAGACTACCTACAGTTCTTCAGATATTATCAAAGACTAGACACTGATATCGCCGACAGCAGCAGCAACATAACGCGGGCTCGCTTGCATATAATACTTGTGCTGAAAAGTCTGATCGAAATTGACGCGTGAATGACAGCCGATATAATTCTAATATAGGTTCAATGTCAGCGCACGTTCGAATTAGCCTGTTTGTAGCAGTATCCTTATCGAATGTATAGGCTATGCCACACTTTGACCTAATTATATTCATATTTCCAATTATATCTCTAGTCGGAAAGCCATAACTCACAAAACGACCAGCCGATATTAATAAGGTGAAATGTTCCCATTAAGACGCGGACAGCTCATAAAACCTCCATAAAAACGCACCCATAAAATCTTACTCACCTACAGAATTTGTACGATAAAACTTACTTTTACGGCGCGCATTATTACTAAGACATTCATGGCACTTTTCTTCTCTAAAGCGATAATTAAATTTACTCTGTTAATGTGGTCGCAAAGAAAAGATAAAATGGATTGTACGGTATTTTCTTAAAGGAAGTGTTCATAATAACGCTTTTTGTTGATGTTTACGTATGTCAAAGATCATAAGGATATGTAAAAGGGGTTTAACGCCCACGTCGGTTTAATTATAAATAAAACCCTAATTATAAACGAAACCCTAGTCTATTGTTATTTTTATTTATATCTTGTCGGGTATTCTGAAAATACTAAAAGAGGGGTTTAATAAAGGCCTCCGACGTAATTGGGTACTTGACACATGTTTGAATATTATAACAAAATTTAGTTAAATGGATAGTAAATGAGCTATCCATTATAAAAAAGGTGGAATTTAAAAAAATATATTGAGATTATAAAAAAATACAAGGCTCCGAAGTCTCAAAAAAAAATTTTTTTTGTACGTCAAAAATAGAAAAGAAAATGGTACCATTCGATTCCTTATATTTTATTGAATTATAAGACAACTATACACATAAACGCAATATTTCAGGGTCAAAATGGCAATTTTCTTGATCTTCCATACATTTAGGACAGACTTATATGATGTGATGTCACATCACCTTATCATTTTGTTAGAGGCGTTTCAATCGTCGACTGCGAGCGTCAGACTTTAACTCTCATTTCTGATCTTTGTGTTGCTTAAATGCCATGAGTCCCATATAGACATTTGATCCTCAGGAAAATCAAGATCGTTTGACATTATTTACAAAAACAGTCAAGTAGCCAATTACAGATTTGAATGTAGACAGTGAAGACACCATCATTTAAATAGGTAATATTCAAGACATACACTGTGTGTTTTTGATATAACTACAAACTTGAACTTGACGTAGGTTTTGGTACTATGAAAGGACTGAAAGATTTTTTTTATTTAGTCTTAACTACCAGAGCATAATTAATTTTAGAAAATCTTTCGAGCGGCAATGTATATCGTACATCATAGTCACACGTGACAGTTCTGTACCCCTAGTGTAAATTTAGTCGATAGCGAAACGTGACGTACGCGGTTGCGTTAAGTCTCATTTTGTATGGGTTTTTGAACAGCGCGCCAAGCGGGACGTTTTGGAAAGTCAAAAATCTCATACAAAATGACACTTAACGCAAACGCGTACGTCACGTTTCGCTGTCGAAAATATTTACACTAGGGGTACTGATGTCGCGTCATTAAATGCGATGTTTTGAGTTAAAACAAAGTAGTGAATTGATAAATTGCTTGCTGATTAATTTTGTATGGAAAAAAATCGCCTGTTTTTTATAAAACCTATGAAAGTGTGTTCATTAAAACCTAAACTAACTACATCGGTAGCCACATTCTGGGTACAACCACTTTCCTCCAGCATCAAGCTCGTATAAAAATAAACAAAAACGTAACCCAGTACCTAAAATGAGGTGTCCTTAATACCAACATGTAGCGTAAAAAATAATATATAACCGACAAAACAATTCACAAATTTCAAACACGAGTATAAATAGCCCCACAGCGGATAACGAAGGGCAAAACCTGATAAATTTGTTCAAAAATTAACTCGCCTAAATCCCTAACGAAAACACAACGAAAAACATGGTTAAAATCTTAATGGAACGAAAAGCGAGTTGCGTCAACTGACAGCATTAAGCAAATGGAGCGTTTTTTAAAAATTTAAATAAAATCCTTCAACCCGCTCCGCCGCACGGGCACCGTCGAAAATAACGAAATGAAACGATTGTTTAATCACCATTAAAAGTTTTCGAAACATTCCATTGTTTTCCGAGGGACTGGTAAAGTAAACACAAAATGCGGATTGTACAAAAGTGCCGAATATTTCGTGTTTCGTTGTTCGTCGGATTGCGAATCCAATCGTGAATCCCTTTACCTTGGAGTTTTTTCTATCGGAATTTTAAAGGATTGAAAACTTTGAACCTGGTACAAAGTTTTGTTTATTATTCGAGTTGGAATTTCCATTTATTATTCTGCTCGTCACTTTGTTGCAAGTTTTTTTAATCAAAAGTAAACTGTTCTTGTCTAGATAATATAATGATTTATTTATTAAAATTTTATTTACATAAAATCTAATGTGCCAATTTACAGGTATCTACAATAAAATACCCGACAACATTAAAAAAATTGATAATGATCAGACATTCTTTGCGAAGGTAAAAAAATGGCTGACCACAAATGCATTTTACGACATGTCGGAATATAATAATAATTCAATTTAGTTTTAATGTTTTAATTTTGACTATGTAAATTGTATTGATTATTTATTACGTGTTATTTATTGTTTTTATTTTACTCTTTTTTTTGATGATAATTATTTTCATGAATTGTGATTTAACTGACATAGGTACTTATTAATATTACACCAATGACATGTAAAATTTTAATTTTATGAATTAATGAATATGGAATATGGAATAATGTAACACAAAATTAAAAAATAATTCCAAATGGTAATTTCTGCCAGTCAACCATCAGGCAAAACAGAGACATAAGTATAAAAATAGTGCAAGGACAAAACTAAAAATATTATTTATTAAAACTATCGGAAAGTGAATAAAAATCTGACAGACAAACAGTTAAAAAATAACTACACGGACTCGGACCGAGATTTCTGGTACTTCATTTTCTATTATACGTGATCGGTGATAAATTATATTTCCTAAGAAACCTTAGTGTGTCAGGCAAGATGATAATCGTTTGCTCCGTGCCGAACGATACGGTAGTCTCTCTCTATCAATCCATATTAATGCAACAAAGACACTCGCGTTTCGTTCACTAAGGACCGTAAGCAATTGACACCTTGGCTAAGCACCAAGAAGTGTCGGACGTCTTAGCCCGAATCTGGATCGTTCTATCGTTGTAATGTTTGTTTATTTTTATTGTGTAGAAAAAAATTACACGTAAAAGTGCCCTTGAGGCTTTTTTGGAGTTTTGGGTTGAGTGAGTCTTAACATCGACAACCAGTAATCAAATTCTTTCATGTTTCACTATTATCAAATTCTCATAAAAAATAGTGCTTGTCCATTCCTTCACAAATACGACGTCTTTTCATAAACCGAGAAATATGACATTGTAATCATTTCTTTGGGTGTGGAAATACGGGATTTCCAGCTGAGACGATAAAGAGCACGCGTTGTCAAGAGGGTCGAGAGGGCGCCCCAGTATGCTGAGCTAGTGAATGCCAAGTCAGGGGAATGTAGATCGTACGTAACAAGTTAAAATCAATAGTAGCAGCTCTGAAAACTACTTAGTATACTGTGCACTGTACGCCTTCCGATCTACACTAACTGCCTTTATGTATTGAGTTCGATTTCCAAATAGTATTTTATACAAAGAGTAGAGAGTAGTTTTTTTTTTGTAGAGCGTACCTGGGTCGCCTAGCAGGAGGACGTCCTATCGGACGCCCTAGGTATCGCTGGAGCGACATGGTGGAGGCGGATCTGCGCGAGCTTCGAGTCGACAATTGGCGAGAGGTCGCACAGGACCGAGAAAAGTGGCGCTGTCTTGTGTCGGAGGCCAAGTCTCATTTTGGGTCGCTGAGCCTACGGAGTAAGTAAGTAAGTAGTAAGTAAATCGTGATAACTGATAAAATACAGAACATTTCAGTCGAGTATCGTGTTTAGGCAACGAAGCTTGCTAAGTTGCCTTAGTGAGGTACGAGATTGAAAAGCTTGATTATATCACTAGATTGACTATATCGCTGGTGGCCTAGCGGTAAGAGCGTGCAGCTTGCAATACGGAGGTCGCGTGTTCAAACCCTGGCTCATACCAATAAGTTTTTCGGAACTTATGTACAAAATATCACTTGATTTTCACCAGTCGCTTTTCGGTGAAGGAAAACATCATGAGGAAACCGGACTTAATCCCAATAAGGCCTAGTTTACCCTCTGGTTTAAAAAGTCAGATGGCAGTCGCTTTCGTAAAAACTAGTGCCTACGCCAATTCTCGGGATTATTTACCAAGCGGACCCCAGGCTCCCAAGAGCCGTGCATGGCAAAATGATGGGAGAACGCGAGGAAGAAGAAGAAGATTATTATCCCTATTGTACTTGTATACTTTTTCTACGAGTCATCTAAAATAGTATATTACGATACAAGTGCGAAAAATGAATACATATGTACACTGTAAAACGTTGTACGATACATGTGCGAATAGGTAATTCGCAACTCGTGTCGATTTAAAACACTCCCTTCGGTTGTGTTTTAATTTATCGCCACTCGTTTCGAATTTCCTATTTTTCGTATTTGTATCGTAATGTACTATTTTTAACTATAAAACCTAAATTATTCATGAAAATTGGTAGTCTCAGTAGACAAAATACATAAACGCGATACTCCGCGTGGCTCCTCTCCCCGCACGGTTTACAGTTGACTACAGCGTATCGAAAATAATCTTTACAGTACATATGGGGCTACTTTATAGCACTAGTGCGAGAAGTAGCATATTACGTTACTGTGTCGAACATTTAAAGGGCCATATGTACTGTAAAACGTTGTACGATACATGTGCGAATAGGTAATTCGCAACTCGTGTCGATTTAAAACACTCCCTTCGGTCGTGTTTTAATTTATCGCCACTCGTTTCGAATTTCCTATTTTTCGCACTTGTATCGTAATGTACTATGTTAGTTGAGTTGGGAGCCCATCCATGAAAGTACGCAATTATAGGTTGGTATACGAAATCTTAATTCAACCATTACAAGAAGCTCTAAAATAAAAATAGGTTCTACCAAGCGACTTGAACCGTCGGGTAAGATGAGCCCATAGGTCATCACTAAAGACTTTACGGAAAACTTATTTAATTAGACAGTAACTACATATCACGTTTATGTATATTAGGCACTCCGATAACTATTTTAAGGATGTCTTTAAAAAAATATTTTAATCCAGAAATACACAGAGGGACAGAAGTCATTTCTTGGCACAAACAAGGACTAAAATTTGTAGTACCTTTGACTTATTTTAAGATAACAGAAAAAAATGCAGTATTTTCCTTAATCTATAGATGGGAGTTTTCAGCAAATACGTGTACCCAATTAGCGTTAATCTTTAAGAAAACAAACGCTTTCAGTAACGTGACGAAAATAAAGCATTAAATTTCAACAAAAACTTGGTTTTAGTGTTCATTTTATAAACTATAAGCGATATTACATATAGAAAAGGCAAAAGTTGATTCCCATAAAGATTTCATGCTTAATTGTCGCACAAAAATGACAGTTATTAACAGTACCCCTAGTGTAAATTTTATTGACATCATAACGTGACGAACGCGTTTGCGTTAAGTCTCATTTTGTATAGGATTTTGAGTTTCCAAAACGTCCCGCTTGGCGCGCTCTTTCTAAATCCAATACAAAATTAAATGAGACTAAACGCAAACGCGTACGTCACGTTTCAAAATCGAATTTATTTACACTAGGGGTACTGTTTTAACTACTCACGCTAATTGGTTACACAATTTTCCGAAAACTCACAGATATTCAAGGCGAAATTAAAACAGGTCTCCAAAATGTTCTCAAATCCTACGCTTCATTTTCTAGAAATTAGAATATCTGTCGTGCATAAGTATGTCAAGCGTCATTCATATGCGTAGTAGGTACGCAGCTACCTATTCACTGGTAGGTACAGTCAGCATCAAAAGTAGCGGATGAAACAACGCGCCAAAAGTATCTGATATTCTGGATAACTTTTCCAAATATAGATACATTTCTAAAATTCGCGCTCAAAAGTAAATCTTTTACAGTGTTTGTTGTTCTATATTAAAGATATCACTTTTTGTTAAGCTGTTACAGAATGGTAGATACTTATGAAACGTTATTTGATCCGCTACTTTTGATGCTGACTGTACATGGCAAGAAATATATTTTATTAAAATGCGCCGAAAATATGTCAGTTGTTTCTGGCAGGCCGCTGTCGTAAATATGAGTAGTAACGCGATTACGAACACGTGGAAAATAAAAGAGGAGAGGCCTCTGCATATAAAGGACAACTTTTGCAGGGGAATCGCATGGGAATAATAAAAATGGTATTATTTTTAAATAAATCCGCCCTTACTTGCCATACTGGGCGTGTCGCTTTTGTCAAATGAAGTAAAAAAATGTTTGAGAGCATATTTACGTAAACAGAGCAAAAAATCTAAACCTGAAGGTAATCTAATTGTAAAAAAATATTTGAAGAAAAGAATCAGTCAACATTTTTGAGGTTATATTTAGTGCATACCTAGTCAAACTACTTTGAAACCCATAACTACACCATTTTGATAAAAAACCAAAAACGGAATCGCCAAAAATATTCTATACAATTTTTGAACCAGCAAACCACAGGAGAATCATAATGGAACCTGGGGGCCTACCACGAAAATCGAAATTCGTCAATTGCGGGCATTTTTCTCTGTCACACTAATAACGTCTTAGTAAGAGTAAAAGAGAAAGATCCCCGCAATTGGCGAATTTCGGTTTTCGCGGTAGGCTGTAGACAAGAGCATACCTACGAAAGAATATTTGCCCAAGCTGAAACGGAGAAATTCGCTTTCGCTCGGTCAGTTAAATATCTATGCGTAACCTGTTGGTGGATGACAAAAATGGACATAAGTAATATAATTTAATTGACACCTTGTTACTCATACCAGTAGAATAGGCGCTTTAATTGCATAAAGCCAAATTTTGTGACATTCTAAAATTTTTCGCCTGCTCCGGTTTCATATGTGGCCTTTAAAATGTGACTACGCTCTTTTTCTTGAAGGTTGTAGTCCGGAAATACCTAGCTGTGTGAGGCCCTAAGTTTACCGAGAAACGTATAGTTGAGGACTGCCAACCATGTAAGAGATTCCTTGTAAAACAAGTAACTATAAGTGTAAAACCTGAGTAGACGCTCAAAGCGGAGCGTTTGGCGGGGCGTGCAGCGTGGCGTTGTGCTCACAAGTGCACTAAGGCCGCTCCTATACGTTTGTATTTATTTAACATGCACGCCGCACGCCCCGCCCCGCTGCACGCCTAACTCGAGCGTCCACTCAGGCCTTACACTAACTCTGCTCAACTACGTTTTCTACGCCGTAGCCCCTGCGGTGTTAATCGACATTATGTAGCGAAAATCTAAGCTTAAATAGTAGTTGTATCGTGTGCAGTAAAAGACACTTTTCATGGCGGACCACCAGATTAGTGACGGGGCAATATTAAACGTCACGTGTGCAGCGACACACGAACACATGACAAAAGATTTATCTTTCTTCAAGACAAGCGTGCAGTCATTTTTCACGGCGTCCTAGATCTAACCTCGTCTGAGAAATTAAATGTCAAACGATGTGGGGTACTATCTTATATTACTTTTTATAAGACATGAGACCCAATGTTTTTTTTGGACCCGGGTACGTCCTTAAACTACGTCCAAAAGAGGGGTATGGGCATTGTGATGTCATCTCGCTTTGTGTGGTAGGGCACGGTCAGGGGATGTCATTCCAGATCTAGAGTAGAGCCCAACTGGGGAAGTACCCCCACCTTACAGAAAACAGCAGCCAAATAACACTAGACCCTACTCATAGTGTTGTGTTCCTGCCGGTGAGTAAGGTTGCCAGAGCTCAACGAGGGGGATAGGGTCGGCAACGCGCATGTAACTCCTCTGGAGTTGCAGGCGTACATAGGCTACGGAGACTGCTTACCATCAGGCGGGCCGTATGCTTGTTTGCCACCGACGTAGTATAAAAAAAAATTACATCACCGTTTTCTAGTATCTTCATAATGTCACAGATATTTTCACATATTTACTTATATTTATAAAAAGGACGCCATTTTTAGGGTTCCGTAGCCAAATGGCAAAAAACGGAACCCTTATAGATTCGTCATGTCCGTCTGTCTGTCCGATTCTGTCACAGCCACTTTTTTCCGAAACTATAAGAGCTGTACTGTTCAAACTTAGTAAGTGGATGTATTCTATGAACCGCATTAAGATTTTTACACAAAAATAGAAAAAAAACAATAAATTTTGGGGGTTCCCCATACTTAGAACTGAAACTCAAAAAATCTTTTTTCATCAAACCCATACGTGTGGGGTATCTATGGATAGGTCTTCAAAAATGATATTGAGGTTTCTAATATCATTTTTTTCTAAAATAAATAGTTTGCGCGAGAGACACTTCCAAAGTGGTAAAATGTGTGTCCCCCCCCCTGTAACTTCTAAAATAACAGAATGAAAAATCTAAAAAAAAAATATGATATACATTGCCATGTAAACTTCCACCGAAAATTGGTTTGAACGAGATCTAGTGAGTATTTTTTTTTTAATACGTCATGAAATTAAAAAAAATTTTTTTTTTTCAACATACCCATACATGTGGGGTATCTATGGATAGGTCTTCAAAAATGATATTAAGGTTTCTAATATCATTTTTTTCTAAACTGAATAGTTTGCGCGAGAGAACCTTCCAAAGTGAAAAAAAGTGTGTCCCCCCCCCCCGTAACTTCTAAAATAACAGAATGAAAAATCTAAAAAAAATATATGATATACATTGCCATGTAAACTTCCACCGAAAATTGGTTTGAACGAGATCTAGTGAGTAGTTTTTTTTTAATACGTCATGAAATTAAAAAAATTTTTTTTTTTTCAACATACCCATACATGTGGGGTATCTATGGACAGGTCTTCAAAAATGATATTAAGGTTTCTAATATCATTTTTTTCTAAACTGAATAGTTTGCGCGAGAGAACCTCCCAAAGTGAAAAAAAGTGTGTCCCCCCCCCTGTAACTTCTAAAATAACAGAATGAAAAATCTAAAAAAAATATATGATATACATTACGATGCAAACTTCTAACGAAAATTGGTTTGAACGAGATCTAGTGAGTAGTTTTTTTTAATACGTCATAAAATTAAAAAAAAATTTTTTTTCGTCAAACCCATTCGAGTGGGGTATCTATGGATAGGTCTTCAAAAATGATATTTAGGTTCCTAATATAATTTTTTTCTAAAGTGAATAGTTTGCGCGAGAGACACTACCAAAGTGGTAAAATGTGTGTCCAAAGTGGTAAAATGTTGAACGAGATCTAGTAGTTTAAGTAGTTTTTTTTAATACGTCATAAAGGAACCCTTCTTGGGCGAGTCCGACTCGCACTTGGCCGCTTTTTAAATACTTACTGTTATAATTTTAAGTACTTAAAGCTTAAGATGTTACAGTAAGTAGTGTAGAGTTAGACCAAGGTAAGTTAGCATCGATTTTATATATGTATGTATTTATTTATTTGCAAAGAATAAGTAGTTACAAAAGTGTCTTGTGTGTCTTTTGATAGCCTACTCTGTGAAATTTAAACGTCAAACTTCTATGAAATCTGAAAATTAAATGTTCTTTACAGGCCAATTTGAGCGTGCACAATATTTGTAGTACATATATTAAAATTATAGTGCACGCACTATTTAATACACATACAGTGACATTTAGGACAAGTCAGAGCGAAATTACATATGATTCCATTATGATTTAAATATCGGTTTCATGTCTGGTGCATGTTCGAATTGACCTGTTAATTCTTCACTTCACTGCGACATCGTAATGCAAAATAGAATAGAATAGAATATCATTTATTTCAGTATAAGTACACAGTTATACAATACATATAGAGAAAGAAAGAGAAAAAAATATTTATAACTAACTTGTACACTGTATATAATTATACTGAAAAAGGTGAACACCCAGCATAATGCCAGGTCCTACTGAAGTAGTACGCTGACGCTGGTTTTCCGTGGACACCTGTAGGGAGCGTAGTTTCGCGCAGCTACCAACTACAGTTAAGTTACTAAGATAACTATAATAATTACGACAGTAAACAACGAAGCGGCAATAAAGCAGTTGACATCAAATGTCAGCATGACTATCATGGTCCAGAAAATACATTATGTACCCAAAATAATAATATAAATAATTAGTTAGTCAAAATAGAGATCAAAATAGCTATAACCATTTAACTATTTAGTCATCGCTGACATTTTAAACGTCGAATAAAACCCAAAGTAGAAAGTAGCAAGAAAACCGAATAATGTGAAGCAACACATGAAACGCCGCAGGCGCGAAAGGCTTTTCCTTGACAGTACATTTCCTACCCTTTAATTTAAACTGAATGGTACTTATTCAAGAATAATTTGCATTTTGCTCGATTTCGTTAGGTGATGGTCGATTTTCGAGCAAGAATATTTTTAAATAGATATCGAGTATAAGTGAAGTAACCTGTTAGTGTTTGTGCCTATCACATTTTCTCAAAGGTTAGCTGGAAGAAATCCCTGTTAGGAATAAATTCGACTTTGTACATAAAATGTTTATTTTTATTTTGTTTTGTCTGTTTTATTTCAATCATTAATCAAATAAAGTTAATTTGATTAATTTAATAGTTGTTTAAAATATTTTTTCAGATTTTTCAATCGCGGCTGAATGCCGGATAGGGCTTTGTCTTCGATGCCCAACCTGTCAAAAAATGATAATATGGCGGACGAATGTATAAAATGTCACGGTATTTAATCATTATTTCGTTTAAAATTTAGTTTTTTTTCGGAAGTGAGATGAAAAACATTGTTTGTAACTCCGGGGGTAAGAATATTGCTAACTCGAGTCTTTAATGCACTCCTCGTTGCTTGTGTTGTAATGTGTAAAGTGTGATGTGTGTTGTAATGTCGATGAAAAATGTTGTATAAGGTATATCGTTCATGCGCAGTAAAATGAAAATAATTATTTTATTTATTATTTATTTATTATTAACATAAAATCATACATCTCAAACAGATACGGAGTCCCACAAAACAGTTTACACGGTTTGACTGTGGGATCGTGCAGTCTCTACTCTCTTATATTTATATTTATATTACAATGAGATTCGTTTCTATATCTATATGCTTAATAATTATTTTATGCAGTTTACAAGGTAACTACGCAGCTTTTTACCATTGAAGCTCAGGTTTCCCATTCTACGTAAAGCCATTTTCTTTTTATTTGTATTATTCTTTCTGCGCAAAACAACATCTATGTGGGTTGATACAGCTACAAAAACTACGCATTTATGCAAAAGACAGCTACGCAGGGGAATCGAGGGAGCTTAACTTTCTCTAAATCATAGTAAATGCAAAACAAATTAAAGTGCACAGGATTGACAGTTTGACGGACTCTCACGTTAGTCCCTTCGCCCCATTTGGCAGACATTCTGAATAATTCATCCAAGGAGGGTGCATCAGCGTAACTTTTTAATGTCGCTAATGCAAAAAACTCGATTGCGTTGTTTTAGGTGAGTTTTGTGGAGTTTCTTTTTACTGCTTAATATTTTATTACGTTTGGAAAATAGTTTATTTATAGACTTATTTATAGACGTAGTTTCCTGCTATCAGTAGGGTGACAACGCGAAGCAACACTTACTGTTAAAAGAAACTGACTAGGTGCGTGTTGAACCGCGCATAATGGAGGGTTTTGTACTTACCTTCATACAATACCAAAACTCATTCTAGCAACAGGAGGTTCTTCTAGCAACTTCGAGGTATTTCCGTTGTTTTGATAAGAAGATTAGCTTTTTTGGTAAAAAATCATTAATCGCTCAACAGATTATATTGAAAATATTTTTATAGTTACTATGTTTAATTTTTTCCATATTTTAAAAACTTAGGGCACAAAATTTTGACTTTAGAGATATTATTTCGAAAAATATTCACTGGGTCCAAAAACCGTCTCAGCGACCTAACTGTGATTTTTAATTACCTATCGAATCATGTACCAAACGTCTATATATATTTTTTAAAAATTTTTACTTCAAAGTTTATTAGCGGCTTACAAAATTTATTAAAATGTATCTGTTTCCTAGTAGAATGGCTGTCGCATACGGACGGACGGACAAAGAGACTTGACAAAATTATAAAGGTGACCTTTTGCCATTTTAGCTACGGAATCCTAAAGCTATCATTTATTATGTTTTTAATTCTAGCATGCAATCATGATGGTTGTTTTTATTTTATCTTATGATAATAGAATGAATAAAGTCTAATTCTGAAATTAGTTGAATATGGTTTATGTTTTTTTTATTTCTTTGTCATCATGACACTGCGGGGTTGCGAAAGGCATCGCAGTCATAATTGTGTATTTTTTTAGTCTTAAGATATATTTTATAATAATATTATTTGACGACCGACCGGTCTGGCCTAGTGGGTGACCCTGCCTATAAAGCCGATGGTCCCGGATTGAAATCCTGGTAAGGGATTTTATTCGTGTGTTGAGCACGGATATTTGTTTCTGAGTCATGGGTGTTTTCTATATATTTAAATATTTATATAATATATATATCGTTGTCTAAGTACACAAGCCTTATTGAGCTTACTACGGGAGTTAATCAATTTGTGTAATAATGTCCTATAATATTTATTTTTTTATTTTTAACAATGTTATCTCAAACTAGGTACATACCTAGTGTGAGATATCACGCAGACATTTAGTCGCGAATGTTTTCAGATAAGTGCTTACGCAACTTACTTTTGAATGTAAATAAATAATAAATAAATATTATAGGACATTATTACACAAATTGACTAAGTCCCACAGTAAGTTCAATAAGGCTTGTGTTGTAGGTATCTGGACAACGATAAATATAATATATAATTATAAATACTTAAATACATAGAAAACACCCATGACTCAGAAACAAATGTCCGTCTCCATCACACAAATATATGCTCTTACCAAGATTTGAACCCGGGACCAACAGCTTCATAGGCAGGGTCATTACCTACTAGGCCAGACCGGTCGTCAGAATGTAAGCTTGATATGAGCTTGTCTAATAGGCAGAGGGCCAGAGGGAGAGCCCTCCACAGACGAATTGCTGATTTTATTTGGTTGGTTATAAAACATTAACCCACCGATCTCAGTTGACCGAAACTACAAAATATTGTCCTAAAACTCAAACTATTGAAAAGTTTCAATCTGACATTGAAATGTAAAACAGGATGTTCCCCTAGGCAGTATACTTGGGCCGCTATTATTTCTTGTATATATAAATGATATACCTAATATTACTAAGCACAAAGTAACTCTGTTTGCTGATGATTGTTCCGTTGTTGTTTGCTGCAAAGACCCTGCTACTTACGAATTTGAAGTAAATACTGTTTTCCATGATATCAATGTTTAGCTAAATAATAATAAGTTAAGAGTTAATTTAAATAAAACAAATTATATGGAGTTTCATGCTCCTCAGGGTAACCCCACAAATATTGAGATTATGTATAAAGATGTAAAGATACATAGCGTAACATCTTTGCGATTTTTAGGCGTTATGATAGATTGTCACAATAGTTGGGAAGTCCACATTGAACACATAGTTAAGAAATTAACCAGGTCAGGTTTGCTCTACGTAGATTGAGGAATATCGCTTCCAGGCAAGCAGCGGTATCGGCATTTCATGGCCATATAATGTCCAACCTCCGCTATGGCATCATTTTATGGGGCAATTGCAAAGAGATTGACAGAGTTTTCAAACTGCAAAAAAAATGTGTAAGGGCCCCATCTGTAGCGCCCGAAGTAGAGACTCATGCCTGCCACTGTTTAAAGAATTACAAATACTAACGGTCCCTTCTTTATATGTATATGAAATCTCTCTTTATGTGAAAAAAAATCTACACAAGTTTAAAATACAAAAAAGCAATCCGAGAATAACGTCCACACTCCATGGTTTTAATTTGTGCTATCCCATTGATCACAAAACAGCTTACTTTAGAAAGAGTGTATTTTATATGTCTATTCACACATTTAACCACTTGCCTAAATTAAAATACTTGAACTACCTGAATTCGGACGTAAACTTTATAAATGGTGCTTAGACAAAGCTTACTATAAGATAAGTGACCACTTTATGCCGTCGAGTTAGTATGACATATTATTTATGAATTTACCTATTGACACAGTACCAATCATTTTATTCGCATCACATGTAATATTTGTATGATTATTTCGCTGTAAAATTAGTTTTAGTATTAACATTGTACGCCGCATCGCGGTTGATTGTGATGATTCTACCCTGACATAATTTTAAAATCATTGTAACTCACAATATGACAATAAAGATTTCAATTTAAATTTTTAATTGTTTTTATTTTCTCGCTGATGTGTTTCCACCACCACCTACAAATCACTATATCGTTGCCAAAATAAACACACGATCTCATAAATACGAAATTGACTTACCTACCCGATATTTACCAATAAACGGCCCAAAATTAACTCCCAGCTGGTGACCAGGAGGGGACAGCACGCCCGAAGGTGTTTGGTCATTGGGCATTGCACTTTCCCTTCTAATAAGTATGGAACCCTCCTTTAATATAGAGCGCGCCGTAGGGAACCCCCCGGGCCTTTTCCGAAGGGGGCCGTAATTCTCAACGTCACTGTGATTTTACCCGGGACTTTGTAATTGCATTCCTTATACGTTTTAGGATATTTTATTGTGATGTTATTTGCTTTTTGAAGAATTAATTAGCTTTTTATGTTAAATTATGTTCGCATTTTGTGAAGTGCTTTTCTTTGTGTTTTAATAGATATCGAAGTACTTTTTGTGCTTTAGGAAATTAAATTAACATTTTATCGTCTTACCTGTCTTACTGGATATTTTTTATTCTTGTTAAATAAAGGCGTGTACAATTGTATGCATAAATCAGTTAATTTACCTATATATTAATGAGAACGGTACCCCTAGTGTAAATTTATTCGATAGCGAAACGTGACGTACGCGTTTGCGTTAAGTCTCATTTTGTATCCCCGCCCGGTCTAGCGTGAGTCAATCTTAACACAGTACCTAATATTTAATTACCAAACTCGAAAAGGAACCTTGCATTCTTCAGTCGACTTTGTGGCAGATGTCAAAGTAAATTACACATTCTGAAAATTCCTTAGGTACTTCAAACACCTGCCCTTTCTTTGACATTTCATGACCCTTTTACCAAAATTTTAATTAAGAATATTCATAGCGTCGAATTTTTGTGGTTGTGAAATATTAAATTCCGACCGTACTCGTACGTGACATCCGTCACAATCGCGTAGGATTTGTAAAATACGACCAAAGAATAAAATACTAACGATATAAGAGACCTACATTATTGTACGACCTTTTAAAATCGGTCGCATTGCTGGACGGTTATTGGATTTAGAAAGCGATTCTTATTTCATTTGGTCGCTTTAGCACAAACGTAATAGGAAATCTGATCGATATTTTCATTTGGAATTTATTTCCGAATGCCAATGCATTTGAAAGGTATTTTATTAGAATATTTTACCGGGAGGTTCCGGCCATGTAGTGACTTTTTTGTAAATTTTTCGTTGTTAATTCGTGCCACATGGCCAGCCCACTTCCATTTTAGTTTCTTGCAATGTGATAGTGTGTCGATAACTTTAGTCTTTTCCCTTATAACCGTATGGCGTTGTTTGTCTCTACGTTTTAGGTTCATGATGCTCCGGCTCCGCTCCATGGATCTTTGGTAAGTCATAATTTTTCTTTTCATACATGCATTATATATCCATGTTTGGCTTGCGTAAGGAAAGATTATAGGAATGAGTCAGTAAAATAAATATTAAATGTAAACAAATATTATGGGACAATTCTACACAGATCGACCAAGTCTCACAGTAAACGTCTGATGTGGTACGGTCATGTACAGAGGCATCCAGAAGACTACATCGCTCGAGATTCCAACGACGAAGCGAGGCAGTGGAAGACGGTGTTGGTAACTCCAACAGTAATATTCGTTCATTCATGCATTCGTTTAAACGCTTGCTCCGTTCTCGACGGTCTGGCAATCTGTTGCCATGATTAAATGCACAAGTACATCTCTGTGCTGTTAATCATTAAAGATAATGTGACCATCAAGACGGCTTTCTGTTCTTCGCCCATCTACTAAACCAGCACTAGATTTCCGCTGAACAGATGGCCTGTCACCTGGCTGACGGTTCAGCGAGACCTGATAGATCATAATATAGTTTAAAGAAAACATCCATTTGTGATAAACACACAAATAAATTTAATGCCCTTACAAGGATTCGAACTTGGGACCTCCTACTTCGTAAGCAGGGTAAACAACACAGATCACCGTAACTACTAGATGGAGTTTAAGGTACCGTTTGGATCTAGGCTTTGAAATGCACCCTTGAAATTATCGTATTTAAATCATAAAAAAATAAGTATTCCTTTCTTTCAAAATCCGGCAGACCAGAATGGAAATAAAATATTGAAGACCCGATAGCCGTTTCTCTTATAATTCTATCTGTATTGCAAATGTAGAAGTAACTACACAAATCTTGTCAAAAATCAATGAAAATCGCGGGGAGCCCCTCAAAAAAACACCGTGTATTAACTTTGACATTTCCTGCAGTAAAACCATAGGCAACATTACTGTTTCCGCAAACTTAACACCAATGTTGGAAACCGGATTTATGATATTTGTATTACAAATATCGCTTCTTAATATCGCAGCAGTAACGCTGTTGCAGACTGAATCTAAACGGTGTGAAAAACGCAAATTTTTCATTATTAAAGTAACTATTTTGCTTGGGCTATCCGGGTCATACACATTTTTTAGCACACTCGATCGCGTCTTTCCTGTAGACATCGTAAAGTTAAGGGAATCTAAAGCTAACTTTTACGCAGCACCTTTAGAGGCGGGATTTTTTTGAGTACTTGAGAGTCAAATAAGAAAAAAGCGGCCAAGTGCGAGTCGGACTCGCGCATGAAGGGTTCCGTACCATTTAAGACGTATTAAAAAAAAATCTACTTGCTAGATCTTGTTCAACATTTTACCACTTTGGACACACATTTTACCACTTTGGAACTGTCTCTCGCGCAAACTATTCAGTTTAGAAAAAAATGATGTTAGGAACCTAAATATCATTTTTGAAGACCTATCCATAGATACCCCACACGTATGGGTTAGATGAAAAAATTTTTTTTTAAATTTATTGACGTATTAAAAAAAAACTATTCACTAGATCTCGTTCAAACCAATTTTCGGTGGAAGTTTGCATGGTAATGTATATCATATATTTTTTTTAGATTTTTCATTCTGTTATTTTAGAAGTTACAGGGGGGGGGGACACACATTTTTTCACTTTGGAAGAGTCTCTCGCGCAAACTATTCAGTTTAGAAAAAAATGATATTAGAAACCTAAATATCATTTTTGAAGACCTATCCCTAGATACCCCACACGTATGGGTTTGATGAAAAAAAATTTTTTTTTTAATTTTTATGACGTATTAAAAAAAAAACTACTTACTAGATCTCGTTCGAACCAATTTTCGGTGGAAGTTTCCATGGCAATGTATATCATATATTTTTTTTAGATTTTTCATTCTGTTATTTTAGAAGTTACGGGGGGGGGGACACACTTTTTACCACTTTGGAAGTGTCTCTCGCGCAAACTTTTCAGTTTAGAAAAAAATGATATTAGAAACCTCAATATCATTTTTAAAGACCTATCCATAGATACCCCACACGTATGAGTTTGATGAAAAAAGATTTTTTGAGTTTCAGTTCTAAGTATGGCGAACCCCCAAAATTTATTGTTTTTTTTCTATTTTTGTGTGAACATCATAATGCGGTTCATAGAATACATCTACTTACCAAGTTTGAACAGTATAGCTTTTATAGTTTCGGAAAAAAGTGGCTGTGACAGAATCGGACAGACAGACGGACATGACGAATCTATAAGGGTTCCGTTTTTTGCCATTTGGCTACGGAACCCTAAAAACGGGATATCTATATACCACAGAAGTGACCTTTTTTAGGGTTCCGTAGCCAAATGGTAAAAAACGGAACCCTTATATTCTAAAATGTATTTGTCCCATCCACTTAAATAACCAACGAAAAATACAAACAAAATACATAAAGCAACAGAAACTCTTAAGGAAATCGGCGATTAAAGAACACGTCAGAAATTTTCGTAACAGCTTAACAACATTTCCATATTCCCAAGCTTTTACTTCGACACCCTCGTTAGGGTTCCGTAGTAGAAGGGTGCCACTCTGTCACTAATGTCTGGGTCAAACTAGCAATGAGCTAAAGAGAATTTACAAAAATTGCAAAGTTCTCATGATATGTACTCTGTAGGTATTTTTTTCTGTACGTTTAGTGCCAAACTCGGGTTTGGACCCGGGTATGACCTTACTACGTCCAAAACAGAGGTTGTGAATGCCATCTAGCTTCGTGTGTTAGGGCACAGCACAGCTGAAGCCATTTTAGATCTAGAGCAGAGCCCAACTAACCTGAGCAAAACCGCAGCCAAATAATATTAGACCCCTACTTATTGTTGGGTACCTGTGAGTAATGTTACCAGAGCTCAACGATGGTGCGGAGTGTTAGGGTCGGCAACGCACATGTATCTCCTCTGGAGTTGCAGGCGTCCATAGGCTATGGAGACTGCTTACCATCAGGCGGGCCGTATGCTTGTTTGCTTCTGGGAAGCTTCAGTAGCTTAGTTGGTTAAGAGCGCTCGGACCGGGTGTTCCGAAAGGTCGCAAGTTAGAAACTTGCTCGAAGCAGTGAAGTTTTCTATTATTCCCTCCTTCCTTCAACTGCCTCGTAGCCTAGCCTGGTGGTGACCCTGCTTACGAAGCAGAAGGTCCCGGCATCAAATCCTGGTGAGGGTATTTATTTGTGTGTTGATCACAAATATTTATCCCTGAGTTATGGATGTTTCCTATGTAATTATATGTGTTTATACATAACTTGATGCTAAATATAGGTATCTTAGTTTAGTACCCAAACTCTTCTTCCTTCCCTTATCCCACCTATTAACACCCAACCCAAACACTGAGTTTAATGGGGCACTACGTTAATTTGTGTAAGATTGTCCGTATAATATTTATATGAAAAAATATGCTGCAGAATTCTTCATGCGCGATTTTCAACTCGTACTTGACCATTTTTTATTTCGACTGGTAACTTTTTTAAGGTAAACAACTTTGCCAGCGAATGATTGAAAAGTTTGTTTTACTTCTGAGTTGCGATTGGGACTCCAATCCAAGTTTTAATGAGTAAATAACGAGTCCCGATTCAGTGCTGAATTGCTCTCTTTGCTCTACGATTTGCTCATGGCTTTATATTTGAGAATTTGCACAGTATTATCGGCTTATTAAGACTTAAAGATTAGTACGGAGTTGGATTCATTTGAGGAAGTTTTTGATTACAATATACTTCTTTACGGTGAAATCGATCACGACGTCTAAGCCCGTAGCCGTCCAAGTAACCGGTGTCTTCTGCGACCCCAGAATACCGGTGAAGCTAAAGGGCCGTGTGTACAAGAGCACCATCCAGCCAGCCCCACTATATGGTAGTGAGACCTGCCCTGCCCTCGGAAGACATATCCAGCAGCTTCACATCACCGATATGAAGATGTTGCGATGGATGTGTGGCGTTACGCGATTCGATCGCATACGTAACGAACACATCCGTGGCAGCCTCGGAATCCGTGACGTAGCGGATAAGCTGCAGGAAAGTCGCCTCCGATGGTATAAGCCGCAGAGCGGTAGACTACGTCGGAAATAGATGCCTCGACCTTACTGTCCACGGTCTGGCCTAGTGGGTAGTGACCCTGATTATGAAGCCGATGGTCCTGGGTTCGAATCCCGGTAAGGGCATTTATTTGTGTGATGAGCACAGATATTTGCTCCGGAGTCATGGAGTTTTCTATGTATTTAAGTATTTGTATAAATATATCGTTGTCTGAGTACCCACAACACAAGCCTTCTTGGCTTACCGTGGGACTTAGTCAATTTGTGTAAGAATGTCCCTATAATATTTATTTATTTATTCTATTTTATAAATAATATAATCACACCTGAACAAAGATATTCGAGTTAATTTTGGACCATAGAAAGCCTTTGGACTACCTATAGTTGGGTGGTTTTAATGGAATCTGAAATAATGAGGCATATTTCCCGTTTGAATATAGGTACCTTTTTATATTCAATCTTAAGCCGAAAGAAGGTAACATTATCCGATTTCCTATTTTATTTAAGGAAGAAGGAAAACCTTGTAGGCATATTATTTAATGTACAATGTTTCGTTAGAAAAATATATTTGTTTCTTTAACTTCGGGCCTTGAGGTGGACTTACAATGAATAGAGCGAAAACTCAGTTGTTGACCAATGAAGCTGAAGCTAAACATAGAGTAGTAGTAGATGGGCAGGATATACAATATGTTGATGGGTACACTTACTTAGGCCTGATAGCATTCTTCGAGAAACAGGTAGTCCATAGAAATCGATAGACGTATCGAGAACGCCTTGAAGAGCTTCTGGTCCATAAAAGCGCTAATGAAGGGCGACTTTCCTTTGTATCTGTAGCGCAAACTCCTCGACATGTGCATCCTGCCTATCTTAACCTACGGTGCTCAAACTTGGTCATTAACTGAGGCTTTAAAATCTAAACTAAAGGTTTGCGATGGAGCTTATTATATTAGGTAGGTGTTCGGTGAACTGATCTAATCAGAAACACGGAACTACGCTCCAAAACTCGAGTTGTAGATGTAGGGGTAGATAGACAGTGCAGAACGGGGTGCAGGCAGACCGAAAAGGAGATGGCGGGACGACTTGGACGCATTCTATCCAAAATGGTGGGAAAATGACAATAAAAGGGTCGAGTGGAGAAAGGGAGGCCGGAGGAGGAAGGAGGAGGAGGACGAAGAGGAGGAGCAGTGGGACACTAAAGTAGAATAAAAAAACCTCGCTGTTCATGTTAATTCAGCGGAAGGGTGAAATATATGTTAAATACCTAAATAAAAAACAGTATAACGTTTATTTTAAATAGTACCTTAAGTTTCGTGAGATCCACTTGACTGCCAATAAAAATAGTTATTTGTTTTACAAGGGGGCAATTTTGTTTCACACCTTGATAACCGAGCAAGCAAAATATTATATAGGTATACTTAGATTTGTTCCTTAAATTACTATACGATAGTTGTGCCCTTTTTGCCCATCTACTACTAAGTACATCACAAACCCAGGAAAATTATATCAACCGTGACATGGGTCGTGCTGTAAATGCATTACATAAGTGGCTGCATAACCGGCAGGCGGGAATTACACATGACAGATGAAATCTCTTGCTCGCTCTCATATACTCCCCCTTTAGACTGACGAGTACAAGCGTAAATGACGTGAAAATCAGGTTAACTTGGAATCTATTACAAAGAATAGTTTTTGAATATCACAGGTTGTTTCATTATTAGGTATTGTAATTTGTGGGCTTTTATGAACACAATCGATCAAGCAGTGAACTATTATGGCGGCCCTTTAAAGTTCTTTACTAATGCCGGTTGAATCTAGAAAATTCCATATCCTTTAGGCCGTAATGTTCTGTACCTTGAGCCTTGTAAAGTTGCGACACGTGGCGCCCTAAGTGGGTACTTCTTTTTGACATTAGTAAGCCGCAGGAAAAGAGAATGTGCATTGCAGTTTCCTCTGACTCCTGGCATGGTATTAAGTATATTTTGGGTTTAAGTATATTTTAGTAAGAGCGGTCAATGAAGTAAGTGTTCATCGCAATAATATTATGTACTTAACAATATAACCTATTATCCTGTCGCATTTTTCTGTTGTTTCTCTAATAAAGTTATTTAATAATAACCTAACTAAGTTTAAAATAAGTATTATAAGAGCAATTTGTTAGATATTGTAATTCTCTGTTATGCTGTATTGTTCTTTTCATATTAATGTCTCTCCTCACTTGCACTAACACATGTTATACTGACATAACTTATCCTTAATAATTATTTGTAACTTTGATACCATATATTTATTATTTGACTAATTTTATACACAGACACTAACCCCCTTATTCATAAACGTTTGTCCCTTTCCGACGTATTGGTATGATGGAAAGGGACAAACGATTATTAGCGGCATCGTAACTTTAGTACACGTTTATGAATAAGGGGGTAATTTATTGCATGTAAATTTGGTTCTTGATCTGCACATATTTAGGGTTAGAGTCCAGGCCGCGTAGCCAACGTTACAATGGCTAACGCTCCGTAGCGTAGCGTAGTCATCTCTCTTTATCACTTTTCCAAATTAGTGCAACTGTGACAGTTGCGTTTCGTTCGCCACGAAGCGTGAACGATAGGCACGTTGGATATGCGGGCAGTTCAGAACGCTGTAAGCCTCTAATATGCATGTGAACGCAATGACTGTAACCTAGTTTGTGAGTCTAAAAAAAAAGGTAGTTATAAGTGGTGATGTAGATAAAAAGCTGGCCCACTACGCATAACGACCGTATAATGCATCAAATACTGCATTACTGTTGTGACGTCAACGCCGTAGCAGTAATGTCACAACGGTAGTGCTGCTGCAGAAGCCATTCGAATGTTCATCATCATAACCATCATCATATCAGCCTTTTATCGCCAACTGCTGAGCATAGGACTCTCTTCCAGTACGTCACTTATCCCGATCCTGAGCCAATCTCATCCAGAAGTGACCCGCAATCTTCCTAATGTCGTCCACCCAACGAGCCAACGGACGCCAGGCACTCCTTTCGTCTGAAAGCGGCCACCATTCCGTTATCATTTTGGCCTACTTGCCATCACTCTGCCAACATGTCCCGCCTAACTCCATTTTAATTTGTTAGAGTCTGTGCGGAAAGATAAGAGTCGTGGAATGTATAGGGCCCAATACATTCCACGACTCTTCTCTTTCCGAACAGACTCTAATGACGTGCCCGACGTCTTGCACCTTGGTGCAAATCCGAATGTTAGAAAACATAGATGAAAGTGGGTTTCGTATTTTCCCCAGTATCATATTAACAGAAACCGGGGTCAGTGTTTGAATTTCGATCGCTCGATTTCGTGTTCTTTAATAATATCTCCACTACTAGGCATTTATATTCTGGTATTAGAATTCAAAACGAGTGGTCAATACCACTTCCCCAATTTCTATCGCTCGTATTTCAAAAATAGCATTTTGCCTTTTTGCACATATTTTCGAGTGATGAAATTGAGCGCTCGAAATTAAAAAATCAGCTCTTGCAATTATTCGTTTTTTTACGCATTTTTTGTGTAGAATATTTATTTTGCCCTAGTGTGCGTAAGTAAAACTTTTCCAAGATAACGCTGGTTCCTCAAGGTCCCCAAATGTCAGATCGTCTGAACATGAACAAATATCGTGCCGCATTACTGATGTAGTACTGAGGGCCTACCGCGAACCACGTTCGACGTGTTGCCTCTCTGTCGCACATGTAAATTCGTGCGTAAGTGAGATAGGGAGGCAACACGTCGAACGTGGTTCGCGGTAGGCCCTCTGTTGTGTAGTCTAAATCCGAATGGTACATTTAGGGTTATACCAGAACTATGTAGAACTTATGCATAAATAACACATTTACCATAGGACCCTTGTTTCAGTCTAGCCAATATAAATTTCATGGGGTTCTCAGACAGACAAAACTAAAAGGACACCTATATATTATTCAAGCACATTATCGATATCAGTGCTCGATGTAAACGTAATTAGTTGTGATCCGCCGTCTGTACGGAATCGATAGTACAGATTACTTCTTATGGAGTCGGCATGCAAATTGAATTTATTTTATTCATTTAAAAATACCGTTCAAAGCCAGACTGCACCAGTATTACTGCTGTTGTATTGTGGCGCGGCGCTGCTGACTGGGTGTAATTTAGCTAAAAGCTATAAAGTTGTCAACGGAGTCTTTATTCCGAGGCTCGAGTCTTTTAAAGTTGCGCTTAAAAATAGTCAATAAAGGACTCAATTCAAGACTTAATAGAGTGGGAAGTTTTGAATCGAGTTTTTTAAATTTGGACTCAAGCCTCTCGAGTCTTGAGCGTCTCGATGCTACCAACACTATTCCCCATTCCATTTGCGGAGCAAAGCTCTTTTGAAAATGGGTGTGACAATGAATGTTGTGTTGGCAGCGAGTGGTAGAAATCATCATATCTAACAGTTTTTATGAGCGCAACTTAGAATACCAGTGGTAGAACCCACATAAGGCGGAAAACTCTCTTCTAAGATATCTTTTAAGGTTCTATGTCGCAGTAAGGCATTATTGCAGTATTTCAACACTACTTTACTGCCGATGCCGAAGCAATGCATGCTTCCACAAATCTCAAAACCCATGTTTCTGGCCAGATTATTGACATTTTAGGCAGCAATGCAGTCGACAGTAGATAGATAGAATTTTTATTGGTATTAATCATACACTGTCAGTTACATTATAATAATGTCGTTAATTAGTAATGTCGCACTGCAATACTGCTGGTGTATTTAGAATCCAAACGGCACCTTTGTAAAGCTTCATAGAGATAAAGGCCAATTCCAGTTTTAGTTTCCGATGCATCATTAGTAATAAAGTATCATTACTAATCTGGCAGTTTCAAAAGTGACGTTTTTGGTTGAAGAAATGGCACTTTTGACACTGACAGATCAGTATCACATCGGAAACAGATCGAATAACCAAAACTCGACATGGCCTGTTAGTTGAGTCGGGAAGTGATCTGTAATCGATAGCTACATCATTATTAAGGAGCCCAGTTTGTCCCAGAATATTATATTTTGTCCACATTTCACGCTCAAAGCGACAAGGTATCAAGTCCTTCTAACGTATGTAAACATGGAACTTTGTCCTATTAAGAGCAGTTTCCTGTCAGGTAACCTTTTAAGTGGGGTCGGCATTATGCGAAACTGTCGATTTAGGAAAATGAATAATTAATTTGAACGACAGCGATTTCTAAGTAATGTTGTGCTGAGTTAGTATTTTGTAACTCTTAATTATGTTACAATTGCTAAGTTACAAATGCTTTTATACAAAACGAATCAATTAGTTATTCCACGAATTACGTAAATAAATATAAGTACCTAATATTATACCATAAATAATATAAAAGAAGGGAAAAATTAAAAAAAGAAAAAAATCGAAAAAATATAATTCCTCGAAAGCATAAGGCCGCTATGAAGATACAATAAATTCTACATTAATACATAAGTAAATTGTTATTTACTATTTTTAGACTGACAAGACACATATGAAAATGTTGTCTGCGGCTCTTATTGAATCAGAATGTATTAGGGCCTAATTAGGCAGATACCTATCGACGACAAGAAAATATTATGACGTAATGGAACGGACATTTTTGGACATTTTTTTTAATGGTAGAATGGAGAATGGTGAGTAGAATGACCCAAAGAGGCCAGGAGGGTCAACTTTTTTTTTCGTTGTTTTATTTTCTGTCCCTGAAATATGCGACGGTGTGGAGCTTTATGTATGAGATGAAACTTTTATTTTTATTTTTCTTATGTAAAATATAATCTACAGCTAGAAAGACATACAATAGCACTCGATTTTTTTTATATATTTGATAGAAGACAGATACAAGCCTGACGGAGTGATTAGAAACAAGACAAAATAATCTTTACCCAAGAATCAGGTTTTTAATTTTTATTTAAGAAAAATAATAATAATAGCCTTTTATTTCATGCAATTTTACTATAGCATTACAGTAATTAAAATTACATAATTAGCAAATAACATGCAAATAATATTTTCTTATTTATCAATATTTTCCATAAGTAATAAATTTATATTTACCGTTGTCTATTAGGTGATATTAATATTAATTGAATTTACGAATTGTATAATGATTAAAAATAATGAGTTAATTATTATAAATTAATTGCATGGCGCTTTGCGCGCAAAGGCCTCCCCAAACCAAAGCCAAATGGCAAAAAACGGAACCCTTATAGATTCGTCATGTCCGTCTGTCTGTCCGATTCTGTCACAGCCACTTTTTTCCGAAACTATAAGAGCTATACTGTTCAAACTTAGTAAGTGGATGTATTCTATGAACCGCATTAAGATGTTCACACAAAAATAGAAAAAAAACAATAAATTTTGGGGGTTCCCCATACTTAGAACTAAAACTCAAAAAATCTTTTTTCATCAAACCCATACGTGTGGGGTATCTATGGATAGGTCTTCAAAAATGATATTGAGGTTTCTAATATCATTTTTTTCTAAAATGAATAGTTTGCGCTAGAGACACTTCCAAAGTGGTAAAATGTGTGCCCCCCCCCCCCGTAACTTCTAAAGTAACAGAATGAAAAATCTAAAAAAAATATTTGATATACATTACCATGCAAACTTCCACCGAAAATTGGTTTGAACGAGATCTAGTGAGTAGTTTTTTTTTAATACGTCATAAGATTTTAAAAAAATTTTTTTCATCAAACCCATACGTGTGGGGTGTCTATGGATAGGTCTTCAAAAATGATATTTAGTTTCCCAATATCATTTTTTTCTAAACTGAATAGTTTGCGCGAGAGACACTTCCAAAGTGGTAAAATGTGTGTCCAAAGAAAGTGGTAAAATGTTGAACAAGATCTAGTAAGTACATTTTTTTTAATACGTCTTAAATGGTACGGAACCCTTCATGCGCGAGTCCGACTCGCACTTGGCCGCTTTTTTTCTTTCTTAAGCTGATCTCCACCAGTGTCTGTCATGACTTTTCAGATCGTCTCTCCATCTAAGTTTAGGTCTATGATTTTTCCTTTTTCTATACATGTCCTGGCATTTTACATACATGTCCTGCCCATGACCATTTAGTTTTTTTGGCTGCGTCGATAACATCTTCTATGCCTGTTATATTAGAAAACGCCCGGATATATGTTACTCAAAAAAATTCGGGATTCTTTCGCATAATTATCGAAAGTCATAATGTAACGATAGTCATATTATCATTAGTCATAACTCTGATACCGTTAACTTTCCGTAGGTTATCCTATAGATAAGTTAGGTTAGGTTAGTTTTATGGCAATCCTGAAAAGTTACGCGTTTCTGAGAAAAACTAAATTATGGCTAACGAAAATGCGGACAAACAATACATTATGACTTAAAACATTATGAGAAACAATAGAGACCTAAAAATTTCACACCAAATTTCAGGCTATTTCAACTTGTCGTTTTAAAATGAGAGCGTAACTTGGATTGTATGGCGGCGCTTAAGCTCGTGTGACTCTTAATGTTCCGAATGAATCCTGGTATACAAGTCAATTCTTGAAAATCCTAGTCATTTTTACACAAAAGATGATAAGGGAGATAGCCGGAACCTTTTCAAGAGTAGCCATAAGGCCGCATGTGTTTGCATCCTGCTGACGTCATCAAATCATCAGTCGCAGACATATATTCTTAAGAAAACATTATTAATAATATAAATAGGAATATAACTCTGTGTTACTACTCGGATCCCTTTGTTTGACGTAATTATTGAAAGTTATAATATAACGACTGTCAGATTATCCAATGATTAGTAGAATCAGGCGTTACTTTGCGGAAATCCATGCTAATTAAAGCAAGAAATATTACTTTGCTAATCCGCGAGAAAATAACGTGTTAGTCAATCAGTGCTAACCCGTTATACTTACTTGCGTATTTTTACATGCAATTAATGTTCCCACATCTCGGAGCCATCGGTTAACGAGAAGGACACACGGCAACTCAAGTATTTTTCTTTTATCGTCGATATTTTCTTGTCAGATTTGAATAAAATGTGTCTGGTTTGAAGAGCTCCTCATTCCGGACGGAATGTAATACGAAATCTCAAAAAAGGGCGTTTTTTTTTTAAATTTTTGGTTGACTTATGAACATTCCATACTTATTTTGTAGTTCAAGAGATGAATTTGTAGGTTATTTATCCACAATATTTCATTTAAAAAACAAGTCGGCCTAGAAGAGGCATATGAATATAGTAAGTATATGTCTGTGCAATCAAATAAGGGGGACTGTTTCAACGTTTCTCTATGTGATCTCGGAGCCATCGATCACCGAGAGGGACGGCAACCTTTCCACGAAATACGACTCGGACCTCGCGTGTTTACGAGTCCTTGCTGCTGCAAACTTCCGACGGCGGATAAATACGACGTTCACTAGAGATGTGCTGTGTTACTAACAGACACGAGTACAACTACAAATACAGCAGCTCAATTAAATAGCAGGAAATCTTAGCTCGTTTTTTACTATCTCTCAATTATCAATCTATTAACACCAAAGGCGAAGCACTACCTTAGACACAGATAACAAAATCATACTCTAAAAACTTGTTTTCATAGGTCATAGTTTTCTGTCCCACGTTGGGCGCCATTGTGGCGTAGTAGTGTAAGCGCACTTTGTAAGAACTTTGAAAAATAATCATTAATGGTGGACTGCATGAGGTACAGTCACGGTTGTTTGAAAGTTTGTCACTTTTTACAAGCTTTTATTTAACTTGCCCTGTTAGTATGTATGACACAAATCTTGCAAGTTAAATTTGACCCATTTCTCGGTTTCCGATGAAGCTGAAAAATTGCATACATATGTAAGTCGGGTGACAATGCAATATTATGGTACCATTAAGCTGATCTGATGATGGAGACAGGAAGTAGCCATAGGAACTCTGATAAAACAACGCAACCTAATTGTGTTTGGGGTTTTAAGAATTGTCTCGATGGGTATTATTTGTCTGTGGAAAAAAGTACCATCAACGTTAAAAACTTGTACCAAAAATGAAATTTTTGCCAAAATACTTATGAACCTTATTGTCATTACATAGAATAAAAGTGACAAACCTTCATATTCCGTGACTGTACATAGAACACAGCCAATATCAAAAGTATGTAGACTTGTCAAAAACGCGTATGAAGAGGTCGCATGCTAGCCAGTCACCAACAAAACAAAATTCGAAAAAATCTCACCGTATCATCTGGACGCTTTATAAAACTAGGTAATACTATTATCACCCACGGCGCATCACTACCTTTGACGCAGACAACTAAATCAGACTCCATTCAAGTCTAAAAGGATTTTTGTAACTGAAAATTGTGATTGTATTATTGGACCCATTTTGATGATTTTTCGCCGGAACAGTGGATGAATAATTCTAGAGGATTTGTGAGTTTTTGAAATGTTTTAATGGATTTGACAATATGGAACTGTTTGTATTTCAAACATCAATATGTATTAATGCATATTGAATTTTTTTTTGCAAAGTGACGTTTATGACAACCGGTCTTGCGTAGGGACCCTGCCTATAAAGCCGATGGTCCCGGAAATAATCCCGGTAAGGGCATTTATTTGTGTGATGAACACAGATATTTATTCCAGAATCATGAATGTTAAATGTATGTAGTTCAGAGTTAGGTCGATCTGTGTACGATTATCGCCGAATATTTTATTTATTATTTATTTCAAGTTTATAGTAATTCACTTGCATGTGGAAAGCAACATAAATAAATGAATTTTGATTGTTCGTATCCTCGTACAATATTATAATTAGCCATATCACAAGAATTATATAGAACCCCTATATATGCCACTTTAACTATGAAATTTTACGCTGTGTATTACATACAAATGAAATAATTCAAAATCAGTTTTTTAACCTTACATTTTAAACAACTTCTGAATCAGTTATTTTGACCATGCATGGTCAAAATGCATGAAGCATGGCCATGCTTCATGAAGGTAATTTTAGCAACAACGACTAAAATTAAGTACATATTACTAATATAAGACAATGACTAATTTTTTTATGTTTTAGCCCATTTGACGGTAAAAATTTCCAAATTCGAATAGCTTATAAACCTCTTTTTTCTTTTCATACAAAACATTTCCTATACACTTATTGCTTTCCATATAAGACGCAAGTAAATTGAAATCTGATTGACGCTATACGGGAGGAGCTAGACGTCAATAACTCAATACGCCGCCTTTGTAGCTGCCATATTAAAGTCTACGTCTAGTCTGTAACCTGAACCGATTTCGCGAATATTCTATACCTCTACTGACGTGCCTTTTCGCTATTCCACGAGGCCAATATAACAATTTGATAACAATTTGAATTTGTTTTTTAACGCGACCTTGAGTCGTGTTATAGTCGTTTGTTTGTAATACCATGTCTATTGTTAAGTAAAACCGCACGTGCCACTACCTAAAAAATGGTCGTATAACTCTAATTGGCACCTGAGCGCGGGCTAGTCTAACGCTCAATAAACTCGTGTAAGTGCGGTCTCCGATAACGTGCCTTTGTTCCGCATCACGAGGACAAATTAGATTGGTTCGGTAGCGTTCGACTCGCTGGCACTCAGTAACCGTAGAGAGACCACACAAGAAATCGCAAATGGAATAGCCATTTGTTCAGTTTGAATCTTATTGCAAGTACCATAGGAATTGTAATTCAATAACCGGTTAAAGTGACCGGATCATTTCTTTTGCAGGCAGTGGCACGAGCGGTTGTACTTATCAATAGACAAAAGATTAGCCACTCAAGGCCAGCTTCAAATCGAACGACTATACTAATCGTGCTGATGAAATCCATTTATACATGAAAAAGGAAGTGTTTGAAAAGTTCTTCTTCCTTCCGTTTCACTCATGATCACCATTTATGCGATTTATGACAAGTTTCGCAACAAGCCGCCATTCTTCGCTGCTGGCCGAGAACATGCCCACACCTGCACCCGAGCTGACGGTGCATCAATAACACCTCCATGCCGTATTATTCATTGATAAAGTCGCCATGCACTTTTACGACAGATGGTACATTCGATTGACTCAATTTTCTTACTAATAATTTATATCGTGGAAATTCCGTTCCAGTGCCTAGCACTAATTTGAATATAAACCTTGTAAACATTTTAATGCCTCGGTTAAAATAATTCTAATACAGCTTTCGGTTACCTAAGCGCCGATTTCGATTAGACAGTCGTATTTTTATTCAGAGGACTGAACAAATTTTGTCCCAACCTCGTGCATATTTTAAATGAGATATAGCTGGTCGGGCCGATCGGGTTCAGGCAGCCATCGATAAGCCTAAATAATTTAAAATACTCTGACCATTACGCTTATAAAAATAAAGAACAAATACGTAAATCTTTTTGTTGTACGGAAATAAAATTGTGATTTGACCAGTACCCCTAGTGTAAATTTTATCGACATCATAACGTGACGAACGCGTTTGCGTTAAGTCTCATTTTGTATAGGATTTTGAATTTCCAAAACGTCCCGCTCGGCGCGCTCTTTCTAAATCCAATACAAAATGAGACTAAACGCAAAAGCGTACGCCACGTTTCAAAATCGAATTTATTTACACTAGGGGTACTGTCTTTAATTGACTTCGAAAATACTAGTTTCTCAATATGTCAGTAGGGCTAATATGGTCGGCTCTTTATCATTTGTCACCATGGCTGTCACGTTCTAACAAGTATGTAAGTGCGAAAGTGATGGGCATAGTGACAGGCGATAAAAATGGAACCATGATGCCACTCCTGGGCATTCTTTAAACTAAGCTGATCTAATATGTTTCCAGATTTCTCGAGAACATGTGATTTGCAATGAGCGGAATTCTTCATAGCAAAAATCAAACTATCAGAGGGATTGACCTAACTGTTTTATCGACTTATCGATCAATATTTGTCACTTAACGAAACAAAATTAAAGTAATGAAATTAGGCTTTTGGATATACATACAAACAAATTAACGGTGTCCCTAATTAGCCGACCGCCACTGTATTTTGGTATAATAGTAAAGAATAAAACAGAAAATACTTTTATGATGTAAATGAACGTAACATTTAGAGCAATATATTGTGGAAGAATCTTCTTTGAAACTGAAATAAGAATCTTTCTGTATCCATTTTTTTATTGTTTTCTTTTAGGATTAACCATTTTAGTAACACGGCACGGAAATCACTCATGAAAACTCAAGTGACATATGTGACGATTTACTTAATACGGAGATGCAAGTTGCTTATCAAAGAGGTCAAATGTTACAGAATAATCTTTTAAGTTGATTATGGATACCTAATGCGATATATTATTCCGTAACATCGATAAGTCGATAAAACAGTTAGGTCAATCCCTCTGACAGTTTGATTTTTGCTATGAAGAATTCCGCTCATTGGTGATTTGCCATAGAAAATAACATGTTTTGTGAATTTTATTTAGATATTATCTATATGCTTTGCCTTTACTTTCGAAAAACATGACTTTTCTTGTAAAATGTTAGTACTATTTGTTTGTTACAGGATTAGAAAATAGTAGACGCCATTTTTTTCAAATCTTTTTGAAATTGTTTAGTACACAGCCTAATTTCAGGCATTGAACATACAACTCCCAATCCAGTTTATTGTAAGATACCTCAGGGTCAAACTAGTTACCACGTTAGTTATTTTAACTAACGGCCCGATTCTAACTTCAAGATACATCAAACATTTGCTAAAGATACCATATTTCTTTTAAAAAAAGTCACTTTTGACAGTGAAATATCCAATCTGTTATGTATTTAGATGGGTACTTGCAGGATTGAATTGTAATGACAGCTGAAGGTAGTTTGGAAATAAATGAGTTTTGCTTCTGACCTCAATGGCGTTGTATCTTTTATTGGCGACTATGGTAAATTAATGTAATTTGTGTGCAAAATGAACAGTAATCTTTCAAATGTGGTGCTTCTCGGACAATTCAACCCAAAAACTGACAAGTGGTGTGATTATAAGGAACAATTATTATGTGCATTGGACGTGGCGGGCGTAGCGCAGGACCCGGCTCGGGCGCGCTCGTTGTTTCTGTCCCAGTGTGGCAAGGACACTTATTCGCTCATTGCATCACTTCTGGTCCCGCAGAGGCCAACAAGTGCTTCATTTGAGGACATTATCCGTGTTTTGGATCAGTTTTTTGAGCCGGAAGTAAATGAAATTTTACAAGCGGGAAAGTTTCATAAACGCATACAATTACAACAAGAGAGCGTGCAAGAGTTCATCGGCGCGATAAGTTTACTCGGTGCTAAATGTAACTTTGCCGATCTTAAGCGACAGTTGAGAGATAGACTAGTACTGGGGGTGCGCGACGAGCGCCTGCGCCGCGAATTGTTGAAGACCAAGGACCTCACGTATACGGGGGGCGTTCAGTATTGTCTTAACTACCAGGCGACGTTCCCAGACTTGTACCCTGAAGCGCGTGCTAGTACATCTAAGCAAACTCCACATAACGAAAGTGACCAGATGGAAATTGATAAAATACAGTCAATAGTGAATTGCAAACATTGTGCCCGGGTTCACAAACCGAATGAGCGGTGCCCTTTCAGTAAGGCTCAGTGTTATTATTGTAAGCGACATGGGCATATTGCTTCGGCTTGCAATAAGAAACTAGGTAAGGTCCATCTGACGGATGACAAGTGTTCATGCGACTCCAACTCTGACCAGGAAGACATGATGAATGGAATTTATGTCTGCGCGGAGGATTACTGTGAACCGATTAGAGCAAATGTGGATATTAATGGAACCAAATTATTAATGGAAATAGATTCCGGAGCCTCGAGATCTATAATATCCGAGGAGACATTTAAAAAGTTGTGGTTCAACCCGCCCCCATTAAATACCACAAATGTGAAACTAGTTACGTGGAGCCGTGCCCCTTTAAGAGTTTTAGGGTTGTTACACGTACGAGTAGTTTTAGGCGACAAGGAGGCTCAATGTGAACTGTTGGTGGTCGCGGGCTGCGGACCGAGCTTGCTCGGTAGGAACTGGTTTAAGAAGCTGGGGCTGCAAGTGGATGGCGTGGGCTGGTCTGTGTCGTGGGCTACTTCCTCTTAGCTGAATGGAAGAATAAATACCCAGATTTGTTTATGGAGGGTTTGGGAGAGTACACCGGGCCACCAGTGTCACTGCATGTGCGACCCGGGACCGCGCCACGATTCATGAAAGCGAGACCTGTACCATTCCCACTAAAACAGCAAGTGGAGGATGAGCTGCGTCAGATGATTAAGGACGGTGTATTAACACCAATCGAATATTCAAAGTGGGCAACTCCCTTAAGAATTGTTAAGAAAGATAATGGATCTTTGCGTATCTGTGGAGACTATCGTTCTACGGTTAACGCATCAATAGATGCTGACTCATACCCGCTCCCTACATCGACAGAGGCATTCGTGAAGCTTAGCGGGGGAAGCATATTTAGCAAATTGGACTTGAAGCAGGCGTACACCCAGCTCAAGGTGGACGATGATACCGCGACGCTGCTAACACTAAATACACCCATTGGACTAATGAAGGTGAATCGTTTAGCTTACGGGGTGAGCGCTGCGCCGGGCATCTTCCAGAGGCTTATGTCTGCCACCCTGGCAGACATGGAAGGAGTCGCGTGTCTTCTAGACGATGTGGCCGTCACAGGGAGAAATATGGAAGAGCATAACCAGAGATTGAACGCAGTACTGAAAAAGCTGCAAGATCTGGGTTTTCGACTAAACGTTAATAAATGCGTCTTTGCTTCACGGAGTATCACCTTTTTGGGCCATATGCTGGACGCCGAGGGGCTTCATCCGACACCGGACAAAGTAGAAGAGATTCAGGGTAAACCAGCGCCCACAAATAAAGAGACATTAAGAGCATTTTTAGGACTATACACGTACTACGAGAAATTCTTGCCTGACAAAGCAACATTGCTTGAACCATTGTACCGGTTGCTGGAAGGGAAATCACCGTGGACTTGGGGTGAGAAGGAACAAGCTGCGTTTAATAAAGCTAAGAATCTTTTGTCGTCGGATTGTACATTAGTCGGATATGACCTAAATAAAGATTTGTTACTGGTTTGCGACTCGTCAGATTATGGTTTGGGAGCCGCGTTGGTCCACATCATGGAAGATGGATCCGAACGTCCAGTGATGATGGCGTCTCGGACATTACAACCACATGAGAGACGCTACGGGCAAATTGACAAAGAAGCCCTCGCGATAATGTTCGGCCTAACTAAGTATCATCAATTCCTGGCCGGACGGAAATTTTGCATCATCACTGACCACAAACCCTTAGTTGGTCTGTTCAACCCGGAGAAACCAATTCCTGACCAAATATCGCCTAGAATGTTACGGTGGTCGCTAAAACTTAACGGATACAGTTATTCTATCAAATATCGGCCAGGCAAGTTGATTGGCAATGCGGACGCTTTAAGCAGGTGGACAGAACCAGAGACGTCTTCTGTGAACCCAAATGTAGACTGTCTAGGCGAGGTACTTTTGCTAGAAGAGCAACCACTGGGATGGAACCTGGATGTAAAAGCAATTGCTGAAGAAACCAAGAAAGATCAGATGCTACAGAAGGTGCTATTTAACGTACTCCATGGGTGGCCGCGCTCCAATACAGATCCTGAAATGCAACCATATTGGATCCGCAGAGATGCTCTTTCACACAATAAAGATTGTTTATTGTGGTGTAACAGAGTCGTCATACCTACTTCGCTCCACAAAAAGGTACTTAAATTGCTACATGCTCCACATGCCGGGATTGTACAGACCAAAGCATACGCTAGAGGGTACCTTTGGTGGGCTGGCATGGACAAGGATATCGAGAAGGTGGTGGCTGAGTGCGAGGACTGCCAGTCTGTGAGAAACAACCCACCTAAAGATCCGCAAATATGGATAATGCCGGACAAACCTTGGAGTCGAGTCCATATCGATTTTGCTGGTCCCTTCCAGGGAAAAACCTTCTTGCTATTAATCGATTCTTACAGCAAGTGGATAGAGGCAGAAATTGTTGCATCTATGAGCTCGGATACTATAATTACAATTTTGAGACGCATCTTTGCCTCACAAGGTTTGCCGGATGTCTTGGTGTCCGACAACGGCAAGACATTTACGTCCGAAGATTTCAATTCATTTTTGAGGAGGAACCATATCAGGCACATATTTACTCCGCCCTACCACCCAGCGACCAATGGCCAAATAGAAAGGGCTGTGCAGACATTTAAAAATAAATTGAAGAAAATGGCTGCCACAAACATGCCTTGGAGTGAAAAACTGGCGAAAGCTTTATACGCTTTGCGTACCGTCCCTAACAGCTCTACCAATAAAACACCAGCGGAAATGCTTAATGGACGCAAATATAGAACAGCCATATCAAGTTTGCACCCGGAGAGCACACCGAGCCGTGCCGAACAACAGCTAGAACAGGCAGCGCAGCGGCCGTGCGTGCGTGCATTCTATCTGCATCAACCTGTGCTCGTGCGAATGTACACGCCAGGAACTAAGTGGGCAAAAGGCGAGATTGGGGCAATAGAGGGACCCAGTACTTATGTGGTAAGAACGGAAGATGGAGAGCTGCATCGTCGTCATGCTGATCAAATCATAGCTCGAGCATTGAGACAGCCGGTGGAAGCTCCTACTGGGGACCAACAACCGCTTGAATTTGGATCTCAGTCGACAACAGAAGAAGATCCTCCTATTGAAATACCACCGCCAGAGTTATGGCCCGACAGGAATTCCTAATGATTATTAATTGTATAATGATTTTGTAATTAATAGTGTTGATTTAGACTTGTTGATTATGGTGGAAAGGTATGTTATGTATTTAGATGGGTACTTGCAGGATTGAATTGTAATGACAGCTGAAGGTAGTTTGGAAATAAATGAGTTTTGCTTCTGACCTCAATGGCGTTGTATCTTTTACAATCCATATCGTATCTTAAAGTGCGAATCGGTCCGAAAATCAAGGCTTATTGGCGTTAATTAAGCGAAACGGTTAATAGGTCTTCACCTACCACATGCGTAGGTGACTCGATAAGCTTCGAGATGCTCGAGAGATCGAGGGAAGGGAACTATGAAAATATTATTTAAGTTAGTCGCTCAAAACGCACTATTTAAGGCAATTGAACTGCTGATGGAGACTTTAATATGATTGCGCACTAGACATATTTTGAAATCTAGGTATTCTTTTCATGTTGAATTGAAAAAAAAAATGTTCAGAGCTAAGAACCTGTAATTAGTCTGAAGTTGATTGATTCAATTTTGTTACGATAATCGAGTCGTGTCTATTTAAGTAATATGCATGAAAGTGTGTTAGCGTATGTTCTAGACTTATTGTACCTATGAAATAAGTACAATATATACAATCCAATACAATTTACATAGTTAATATTCGTACCCTGCACGGAAAAGAAACATTATAAATTATACCTATTTTATGTACTACATAACAAACACATAATGATCTTCGAAATTAGAACGAATTGTTTCAAACCTATCCTCATGGCGTATTCACCTCCCAATCCAGCTTATTGTAAGATACCTCAGGGGAAACCTAATTGGCACGTTGGTTATGCTAACTAAGTCGTAATCACTAACTGGGGCTGATTGGCGTGAACTAAGGCAAACGGTTAATAGGTTAACTTACCGAATATCTTAATGGGTTGTGTCTAATTTTAAGCAAACGTTCTTACCTTTTTAGGGTTACGTAGTCAACTAGGAACCCTTATAGTTTCGCTATGTCCGTCTGTCTGTCTGTCTGTCCGAGGCTTTGCTCCGTGGTCGTTAGTGCTAGAAAGCTGACATTTGACATGGATATATAAATCAATAAAGCCGACAAAGTCGTACAATAAAATCATTTTTTTTAATTTTTTTTAGGGTACCTCCCCTACACGTAAAGTGGGGGTGAATTTTTTTTTGCTTCTACCCTACAGTATGGGATATCGTTTGAAAAGTCTTTCAAAACTAATAGGGGTCTTAAACAAACATTTTTTGATAAAGTAATTATATTCGGAGATAATCGCTCCGAAAGGAAAAAAAAATTGTCCCCCCCCCTCTAACTTTTGAACCATAAATCAAAAAATATGAAAAAAATCGTGGAAGTAGAGCTTAAGAAAGACATTAAATGAAAACTATAGCGGACATGATCAGTTTAGCTGTTTTTGAGTTATCGCAAAAAATTTCCCCAGGTCAGTTTAAAAAGACGTACAGTTCATCCACAGTTCATCCCTTAGTTAATAATCTACTATACTTTAAGCTCCAGTTTAGCTTATTGTGACGAGCCGCCTGATGGGAAGCAGTCATCGCCGCCTATAGACATAAGCAACATCGGAGAGAGACAACAACAACCTTTGAGAACCCTAAATACCTGCTTCCTGAAGAACCCCATGTCACAGCGCAAGGGAAACACCTCAGAAGGTAGCTCATTCCACAACTTGCACGTTCTGGGCAGAAACAAGCGACATGCCCGCTTGTTTTTGTTTTGCCACGTGTCGAGAAAGTGATGATGAACTTTGTTTCTTTGGCGGGAGGTGCGGTGATAAAAACGCGACGGTGGCACCAATTCAAAAAGTTTTTCAGAACATTCCCCGCTGTACAGACGGTAGAACAGGAACAGAGAGCCGACGGCTCTCCGAAGACAGAGGTTTAAACCTAACAAGAAAACTACAAATCTTAATGCATTTACTTCAATTTGTGTGTTCTATTCTATTATTTTCTTATGCTATTCTCGTATGTATGGATTGTGTGCTTGGATGCCACTATTATGTGTTCAAAAAGTCACAATTAAATGAATAAGATGAATTTAACAAATAAACTTCTTTGCAACAAAATATATTCAGGATAAGCATGTCCATAACATTAATACACTTTTTGTACTTGACTCAGACTTCATATTGTTTTTACTAACTTTGCTAAATTTTGTCCTGAGATTAATTTTACCAATTCATTAACAAAAGGTTACGTTTGGTAAAACTGATGTATTTACATATTATTATTTCAAAAGTACGATTTAAACTGAATAACTTATTGTAAGACTTCCTGTAACTCTGCCTACGAAGCAGAAGGTCCCAGGTTTATATTTATTTTATTTTATTTATTTAAGGTTCACCAACAATTGTTGACATCGATACATTCAAAACGTACAAGCTAATACATGTAAGGAGTGGTGTCACAATTACTTACAGGTAAACACGGCATGCGAAACAAATATAAGTAAACAACTATAGAACTACCAAAATTTTAACTTAAATTCTAATTACTTATGTTTAAAAAAATATTTTCGGACAGATTTTATAAATTGATTTAGTGGGTCATAGTGCATATCCGCCTTGTCACAGCAGCCATTAGCAATTTAACATAACCTGCATATTGGAGAGTTAGTGCCTGCAACTGATCTTCTAAGCGGGGCTTAAAGAGGGGTGATAGCATTACGGGGGAAACGGGATGGAGCACGAAAGTTCAACAATGTCAGCAGTTGTGGACAATCTATTTTGTGGTTCACTAACTTGTGCAAAAAAGTTGCATCTAAGAGCGTCCGTCGATCTTCTAGGGAATCCATCTTATTATATCCCGGTAAGGCCATTTATTTGTGTGTTCATCACAAATATTTGTTCCTTATTTGATGATATGAGATGTTTTCTAAGTATCTTTATCTTATGATGTAATCACAAGCCTTATTGAGCTTACTATGGGCTAAGGTTGATTTGTGTAAGATTTTCCAACAATTTTTATTTATTTAATATTACTATATTACTACTAGACTAGATAATTATTCCCGGCTTCAATCTATTACGTAAAGAGGCTTCATACCGACAAATATGATTTTTCTCAAACAAAAGGATTAGTGTCCTCAAGTCCAGACCCCGAAACCGAACTAGCATATAAATTGGCCTATTGTCGTAAGATCGATCACGAGCTCGTTCACCAACAAAAGGATACGACCCCGTCTTCACTAAGCTTACTGATTTAGATATTATAACCAGTACAAGCTTGATTTTGAGATCTCAAGACATATTTAAGATGGAGTATAAAACCACCAATGAGATGGATGGAAAAGGAGGCCTACCGCGAACACCGAAATTTGCAAATTGCGGGCATTTTTCTTTGTCACTGAAATTATGTATTCATTAGAGTAAAAGAGAAAGATGCTGGCGATTTACGAACTTTGGCGTTCGCAGTAGGCCCTCAGGTCAAAGCTGCAGTGGATGGGTTGTCACACGAATGTGCCAGGAAGGCAGCCAATAGAGAAGAAAGGCGGTGAGTTGTAAAGCTTGTCACCTATCGTTTAAATGATGACCATGACCACACTGTCAAAAATAAATAGACAGTAAAATTTACATTAAATGATATTTTAACGGTAACAAAAAATAATATGTGCAGCGCAAAATTTGCGACGGGAGATAAGAGTATCGCGATAAGTTTCACATCCTTTACTCTAAAAACTTATTAGGTACTTCTTTTCAAAATTTGCTAGTCACATCGACCGGTTGTTTCGTTTTTATGCCACAAGCCATGCCACTATGGTTATACATCAATAATATGCAGGGTAGCGATGGAGACCAAAAATATGATGAAAAACAGACATGTTTTGGTATTTTTTCTACCGAGCCAATTTAACCTAAATACATATGTATGACCTACATGACATTAACCCTTTAAAATAAATTCCATATCTAAACAATAATTTAGCATTACGTGAGAGCGCTCATGGCCCTCATAGATCACAGTATAGCGGTTTACTTGAAAACACGGCGACCGAATGGGAATACTGACCCAGAAGGCCATTTGAGGCGCCCTAACGAGACCCTATTGAAAACTAACAATGGGGGATCTAGATGAAATCTCCGGCAGCGATTGGGATTTAATAATTGCTCAGTTTGGTAGAAGACGCCGATTTACATAAATATTTTTGCGTTATTAAGTCGTTTATGAAATTTATTGGACCGTATTTTGAGAGAACCTTTATTTTTCTACCAAGTTTGAAGTCCAATAAATTCAATGTTGAGTGTATTTTAATTATATATTATTTTGAAATAATTTCTTTAACATACACATCTCAAAAAAAAAAAAAAAATATATATAACACCACACAACGGCGACCTTTACAATTTCCTCTGATGAGCACGTATATGGCTCACGAAACCGAACTTAGTCTTAATTGCCCGGTCGCACTGTGCACAATAAAGCTGCCCTTGGTCGTTATATGTGTATGCGTAGGACGGCTTAGGTCGAGACTTCCGTTAAAGGCGCTTTTGGTCCAGGTGTTCAAGTCGAGCTTCTTCGAAAGTAGCTACACCTTCTCTCACCTTATTGCGCCATTCTGATCTCTGAACCGCAAGCGCCTCCCAACGCTCTAATGGAATGTCGCAAGCTTTGAGATGACGCTTCAGAACGTCTTTATATCGCGGAAACTGTCCCCCGAGGCTACGCTTCCCATCCTTCAGTTCCGAATAGAAAACAGGGAGTCTACAGTCATCGATCTTTTCATTAAAATGGCCTCCATACCGGACATATTGCGACGTAATACCTCCGTGTTAGTCACACGATCTTGCCACTTAATTCTAAGTACGCTGCGTAAACAACGCATGTGGAAAGTGTCAAGCTTTCTGATATCTCCCTTGTACATGCACCAAGAGTCTGAAGCGTACGTAAGTATTGGAAGCACCATGGCCAAAAACACCTCAAACATCTCAAAATAACACCTGTACGGATATGATGGTCGTTCTTGTCTACGTGAAAGCATGATAAAACGATGTCGGCCACTTTCTATCCCGCGGTGTTAAAAAGTGACTGTTATTTTATCACGTGGATAAAGCCATCCATACTACGCTCGCAGCACTCTCTAGGCTGTCAAAATCGCTGCCAACTTATCTTGGTCGAACTCCAGAACATATCATTCGACTGTGTAGATACTCCATCGTTAATGTATAAGTAAAATATATATTTTTCACACCAACATAACTGTCGCACAACTTTCACCAACAACTTGGCAACTCGCACGCAACTTCGGAACTTTTGTCATATGTCTCGCTGCTAGGACAGGGGCGTCCAAATTGTTTTTGGATCGCTAAAGATGTATCATTCATATCTCTTTGTTTGTTTTAGCAATCGATAGCCTGATATAGGGGAGACTGGGGCGATATTTAAGATAATCTAAAACAGTAATAGTATCCCATAAGTGCTCCGTAATCAGAATTACATATATACATAGCACTAAAAAGCATGATAGATATTTATTTCACAACATAATTTAAATAAACCAAGCAAGCAAGATGATCCAAATAAATTCATTTCATTTATTATACTTTTTTTTTGCTAGGCTACTACTTTAGTGTCCCGCTGCCGGGCAAAGGACTCGCCTTGTTTTCTCCACTCGACCATGTCATTGGCATTTTCCCAACATTTTGGATAGAATGCGCCGAAGTTGTCCCGACATCTCCTTTTCGGTCTGCATGCACCCCGTCCTGCACCGTCTATGGTGTTCCGTGGGTCCCACTCAGTTACCATTTTGGCCCACCTTTCCGGGTGCATGATGCGGCAGACATGTCTAGCCCAGTCCCACTTGAGCTTCTTGCCGCTTGCTTGCTTTCTTGGCGGTCTTGACGCCTGCATCTACAACTCGAGTTCTGGAACGTAGTTCCGTGTTTCTGATTCGATCAGTTCGACTAACACCTAATATACTACGCTCCATCGCTTGCTGGCAACCTTGAGTTTGAGCACCGTAAGGCAGGATAGGCAGGCTTGAGGAGTTTACGCTTCAGACACAAGCGCTTTTATGGACCAGAAGTTCTTTCAGGCGTTCTCGATACGTCTATAGATTTCTATGGACTGCCTGTTCTCGAAGGATGCTATCTGGCCCAAGTAAGTGTACCCATCGACATTGTATATCCTGCCACCTACCACTACCCTATGTTTAGCCTTAGCTTGATTGGTCATCAACTGAGTTTTTGCTTTATTAATTGTAAGTCCAACCTCAAGGTTCGCCATTTGCTCGCTCGTTACCATTGTTGGCCAGTGTATATATCGCCAAAAATCGGAAGAGTATAAAGATTGAAGAAAGAAGAACGCGGCACGAACAAGAGTCATGCGCTTCGTAGTAACAAATTTAATTACCAACTTGTCACTCCTAAACACAAGCTTTCAAAGTCAGAGCATTCCCCGTACATTATGGGCCCGTCCGTTTATAACAGACTACCCGCAGCGGTTAGAGATGCAGCATCCACCGACATATTTAAACGTAGAGTGCGAAATTGGCTACTAACTTTATCTTTGTACAGTGTCGAGGAGTTTTTTAAACTTCCGTACACATAAGTTTCAATGTGCTTACACACTGTGTTAACTCATGTTTAGTGTAACAATCGCATTGAATAATTTGGTTTACTATTGTACCTATTACTGTTGTTAAACCTTTTGATTTTGTGACTTGTTACTTTGGCGTTATAAATAAAGATTTTGTATTTTTTTTGTATTTTGATTGATAAAATTTTGTAGCAGTTTCTGTTACTTGGTCCCTGTTACTAATTTTTTTCCCATTTTCATCCCGAAGTCTGGTAATCCAAGCAGATGGTTCTGGGTTCAAATCTCGGTAATGGCATCTATTTGTGTGATGAGCACGGATATTTTTTCCTGAGTCATGGGTGTTTTCGATGTATTTAAGTATTTATATGATATATAATATATCGTTGTCTGAGTACCCACAACACAAGCCTTCTTGTCGTGGGGCTCAGTCAATTTGTGTAATCAATAGTATCCTGTAATATTTATTAATTTAATAATACTTAAATGTATTATAACTCCACAAAACTTACTCCATTTTTATTCATTGACAACTCATTATCTACTATATTTATTTATTCAACTGTCGTAATTATCTCTTACTTACCTCATTATTTATGTTGACATTTTGTCGGTTTATTTAAAGATTTTCCACGAAATTACACTAGACTATAAGATAAGTATTAAGAAGTCTAGTAATACGAGTAAGTATTAAGAAGTGCCTCTCATGTATGAAATGTGCGTTGTGTACGTAGAGAACCTATATACAATTTATATCAACATTCAAATATATTTCTCCGAAGCCAACATTTCGAACCTGCGTATTGGATGGATACAGGATAAATTACGTATCCTCGTTAGATGCGGTACAGTAAACATCCGTATGACCCCCTTGCATAAATACACGTCCAATACAGGGTGGCAATGTACATCGTACACAAAAACCGGACAAGTGCGAGTCGGACTCGCCCACCGAGGGTACCGTACTTTTTAGTATTTGTTGTTATAGCGGCATCAGAAATACATCATCTGTGAAAATTTCAACTGTCTAGCCATCATGGTTCATGAGATACAGCCTGGTCGGACGGACGGACAGACGGATGGTCGGACGGACGGACAGACGGACAGCGGAGTCTTAGTAATAGGGTCTCGTCCCCTTTGGGTACGGAATCCTAAAAATGATAGGATGTGTGAAAAGGAAAGCTTAGTCGTCAATATCGAAATCAAAATCATTCGGGTCAAAATTTAAGTTGTTAGAGTATAGATAGTTGAAATATAGTACAAAAATATTACATATGTAGTTTGAATATTAAATGTCAAAAGTATAGGCACAAAATGGTTGTTAAAAGTGTGTCAAAACGAGTGTCATCAAGGTGTGTCCCTTAACAATTGATAATAGTTTTTTTTTATTGTATAAACGAAAAAGTTTAATACAAGACCTATCGTAGGCAAAACCTTGAGGAAGTTTGTGTGCCGGTGGGGAGTAAAAGAAAAACAAAATATTAATATCTTATATCTAAAAAAAACCTTGGTAGGATTTAGTTTTTTTTTTTTTTGTATACACACGACGGAGGCAAACAAGCATACGGCCCGCCTGATGGTAAGCAGTCACCGCAGCCTATGGATGCCTGCAACTCCAAAGTTGTACCATGCGCGTTGCCACTGTTTTTTTTTTAATAAATAAATAAATATTATAGGACATTATTACACAAATTAACTAAGTCCCACAGTAAGCTCAATAAGGCTTGTGTTGAGGGTACTTAGACAACAATTGAATATTTATAAATACTTAAATACATAGAAAACACCCATCACTCAGGAACAAATATCCATGTTCATCACACGAATAAATGCCCTGACCAGGATTTGAACCCGGGACCATCGGCTTCATAGGCAGGGTCACTACCCACTAGGCCAGACCGGTCGTCGTTTGGTTTGTTTGTAATTACATGTTAATGCAGGAGTTATGATACTTAACTTTTAACATTTGCTTATTTCTAAATGAAAAAAAAAAAAAAAAAAAAAAAAAAAAAAAAAAAAAAAAAAAAAAAAAACTCATGCACAATAATATTTTATTAACTGTTTTTATAAATGAAAATTCCTTGTAAGTGTTTAGCATGCAACACAGAAAAAAGGGGTCGCAAATAAAGGCTATTTTATTTATTTATTTCTTTTATTTCTAAGTGTATTTTGAACACTAAGCAATTGTTTTTTTTTTGCTTGGCCCCCAAAATGTTCATAACCGAACACAATGTTACATATTAAAACTCTTTAGGGCCCGTTTCACAATGTCCAAGTAAAGTCCTGAATAAGCTACTTGCCACTTATCTGACGAATAAAGTTATCGTTGGCGTTTCACAATCTTCAAATAAGCTTACCTGGTAGATAAAGTGTTAAGTTTTGCAGGAAGTTTTATCTGGCAGTTAATTTATTTGTTTTTAGCTATCCAATACTTTACTTGGACGTTGTGTAACAGGCCCTTAGGGTATTTTAATTAAACTTTCATTGTGTTTGTTATCTATGAAAACACATGAATAAAAAATATAGTAGAGAATGAGTTGTCAATGAATAAAAATGTAGTAAATATTATGGAGTTATAATAAATTGATTAATATTTGAACGCGAGTTGTTTTTATGTAGATACACGGCTAGGACCAGAGGGCCTACTGCGAACCACGTTCAACGTGTTGCCTCTCTGTCGCACTCGTAAATTCGTACGTAAGTGTGACAGGGAGGCAACACGTCGAACGTGGTTCGCGGTAGGCCCTCAGGGCTCAATTATTATTGTCTCATTCACTAAGTATTGACTTTTTCAGTGTTACTATTCTTAAAGTCAGATTAGAAAGAATAAGGTGGAGTCTTAGACATAAAAGTAAATACATCTTTATGTAACATCACAAACATTGTGGTCGTTCTAAGGTATTGAAAAGGCGATCAACAATAGGTACGATGGAAAGTGAAAATCCCTGATCACGTTTAAATTTCACCCTGTACAGAGAATAAATACCCATCCAATGCGCACCTTTACTTAGCGCGTTATCATATTATTCTATAATTATTATGTACATTAGAATAAAGCGATAAAGGCATTGGTAAAGTGATGTGAAAGCTAGCCTCGTAGTAACAGGCTTTAGAGCTGCCAAGGCTTTACAAGTCTTTAAACTTTATAAGGTTTTAATATAGTAACAGCGAGAATTCGAGGGCCGAGGTTTAAGCCTTCAAACCTTTAAGGCTCTAGCTACAAAAAACAAGCTAAATAAAAATAAATGATTGTTCTATCATCAAAGACGTAGCGAATAAAGGTAAAAATATTACATCTTATAAATTTAATAATAAATAAATTATATAACAATTTTACACAGATCGACCTAGTTTCGCAATAGATAGATAAATAGATAATATTTGTTTCTCATTGAAAATTGACATGATATTTTACCATAAAAAGAACAGAAATTCACAAAAATATCTTCAATTTGTGCACAAAAAAAAATATTGTAATTATTTTTGCAACACAAATGTAAAAAAGGCTTTGATTTAAAACTCTTTGAATAAATAATGTCAGCGAAAACATAAAAATAAAAATTCAAAATGATAATGTCGTAAAAACTAACTAAAATCTAACATAGGTTGTATATAATACTAGGGCTTCCCTAGGTAACATAATGTCAAATTCCATTAAATAATGTCAAAAAATCAATACAAAAAAAGATAAAATAGTTTCACTTCAATATCATGTACAATAAGTAATATAATATATGTATTGTTCAATGTACTCTTTAACAGAGTACAGTGCCAAACTTCAAGTTTAATTTAATTCAATTTATTTATTTCGGACCATGTCCATAGTATTCATAATAGCTTTAAATCCATATTTATTGAATAAAATCAAAATCTGAAAAATGGGACATGGCATGTTCATCCACTCACGTCTTCAATTATAACATACATTCCTAAGCGTTGATACATATAATAAACTGTTTAGAGCCGTTAAGGCTTCAAGTAAATCGCACAACATTATGTTCGCGGAAACAGCGTGGGGAAACCGGGGTTGAGTGAATAATTTCCAGATAAACATATCTTTTGTATCATTAATTATCATTTGGGCATGAGGACGTAAAGTTTACTATAGTAGCTGAATCGGTAGAAATAGCGGTGATTTATGAAATTAAGTATTGTATTATTTGATCTTATCCATCTGAAATTCAAACTAAGAAGGATTGATTGGTACAAAACTCTGTTTAAGCCTTATAAGCTTCAAGTGAAACGCATAACCAACGCACAACACTACACGTGCGCGGAAGCAGCGTGGGGTTAATTGAATAATTTCCATATTACACGCGTCGCGCACACGGCCCGAATCTCGCGTTAAGTACTAATTACGGTATACGTGAGAACATGCGTTCGAGTTAAGTGTTACAAATATCTGCGCAGTCGAAGTGACCGGAAATAAGTGAACACGCAATATTTATTTGGTAGTTTTACGGTAGGTACTTTTTTATAATGAAGGTTTTTATTTACATAATAGATATATATATAGAGGTATTACTATAACTAGCTCAAATCTAAAATAGGACCTTGAGGCAGTGTACAATACAACAATACAATAAGTACGAATACTCTTTGCATACCTGAATACAGAAACAATACAAAGAATAAAGCACATTAAGAAGAGGTAAACTACAGGGTTGTATCAACTTGATACAACCCTGTTGTTTACCTCTTATCAGCATTGTGATACGACAAGGAAATGCCGCCAGCAATCTTTATACTAATGCTGATACGCTGTGCGAGGAAGCCGCCAGCTCATCGGTCACCAGTTACGTATACCAGACGCGTCGCGATTTCTGCAGAAAACTTGTGCGCTGGGGTACTTTTTTTGGTTTTCGACTCCTATTCTGTCCTGGAAAACACACAGGCCAATTCAAACGTGGACCTGACATCACACCAATATTTGAATCATATTGGAATCATATCAGTTAGCTGTCATTCGCGCGGGCGTCTCGCTCACACTAGGGTAGGGCGGGGCAAAAAGGGCCATTTTACGTATATTTGGTTGTAACTGCTAACTTATAATGTTTACGAAAAAGGTTTTAATAGCAATGGATAGCGTAGTTCTTCATCTATTAGTGACAATATTTTAATATAACCAGTTTTCAACTCCAAGACAGATATTAACAATATAGAAAGTCGGGTCGATTAGACCTTTTAGCCCCGACTGTGGGGCATGAAGGGCCAGTGTCAGGGCAAAAAGGACCACTAAAATTATATGGCATTGTATAGTTATTTAAATCAGATAAATAAAAGTAAGGCATGTTAAATCAACTCAATTATATTTTTATATATAAAAAAGAAACCAAATGTCTACTATTTTAATTTCTACCCAACTTATAACTATGGCACAATTTTTAGATTGTAACATTTAGTCTTGTGGTTCATTTTTTGGTATCAGACATAAAATCTACGTTATAGAATAACCTTTTAAAATTAACTTCTTTTCAAAACTTAAAATTAGAAACTGAACAAAACAAAAATAGTCACTCAACTTGGGTTATTTAAAATAAACTTCTTTAAAACTTAAAAGTTGAAACTAACCCAACCAAAAATAGTCACTCAACTTATTTCTGAACTCACACCTATGGACGGCATTTTGATTGTGACTCCTTATTAATTATTTGTGATCAATATAATCAGTTAGATACCTAATCGCCATCTGAGTCACAATTGCAACATACATATGTTACATTTGATGAGGGCTGGTCAGTGCACCTGTCATGGGCCCATTTTTTACAAGCTGAGCATTGTACCCAGCCTTCTCCAGGAACACTTTCTGCAAATGAGTCACAGCACACTAAACAAAAGCATTCTTCTTCTTCAGAACTAGAGCAATTTTTATTTTTAGTTGCTAAAATTTTTCTTTTCACTTGCTTATTTTTCTTTGTTACAGCTTTTTTGCGAGAAGTGACCTGCTTTTTCTTTTTATTTTCTTGTTCGAGAGTTAGAGCTTCCTTTTCAGGTGTGTCTGTTAATATGGCTGTCTTACGTCGTTTCCTATTCATAACTTTACGAGCTCCAGCTTTAGGCAAAGGTCTGACAGATAAAGGAGAAAAGATATCCGCAGTTGTTGACGGTTGGGGCTCATTGCTGAGTAATGAAATCGCATGAGATGTTGAAAGCTGAGGCTGTGACTCAAGAGCAGCTGCAGGAGATAATAAAGGATCACTTGATGATGACAAAAGTGGTGTAGCAGACAACTCGGGCTCGTTCATTGTCAATCGAGAGCTATTCAATTGATTTTCAGTATTTGTTGGTGACTGATTCTTATCACCAACTCAGCAGCACGCTTCATTAACTCCACAGACTTCGTCCCCCGTTCGGTTTTTCTCTTATAATTACGCATTCTGGAATAAATCAATAAAATAAATAAATTGTTTTCATAAGGGTTAAAAGGTCCACTACGGGGCAAAAAGGCCCACAGATGGACCTTTATGCCCCGTAGTGACTTAGTTTCATTTCAAGGTTATAACACAGCAAACAAATTTTTGCATTAGAATTATACCATCTTAACATGAAACCGTATATAAAATAACCATGTTATAAAACAAGCGGACACTTCTAACGGTTTAAATAAAAGCAGTAGACAAAAAGCAAATGAAGTGCAAAATCTTACTTACATGAGATTTTTTCGACGCGGACATGTACAGACCGGTCGGCGTTTGCCAGCGCACTACGCGAGGCGGCGCGCGTACTCCCCCCGCTAACCCCTCACATTCTGGTCACTTCGATGTCAAACGAACTTTTAGTTTCGGAGTTAGGCATGGTGGACCTTTTTACCCGCGGACCTTTAAGCCCCGCCCTACCTAATACATGCACGGACGGAAATCAGAGTGAAATTGAATTGAATTGAAAATATTTATTTCAGATTTACAACCTTCCATATTTGTTAGTATAACTTAGAAACTAATATTAATTTTGTACCTAATATACTACAACTAATATATCTAACCTATTTTCTAAATTTCAAAAATCCTATAACTTGGCGAATCCAATGCGCCAGTTCTCAAGCCTCTCTGCAATTACCTCCAGAATGCTGTTGGTACTGCCCCTAAGCCTGCCCATCATCGAGACGATTCTCTTTCGCATAACCGCGTGAAAATCGTCTGTATGGGCCTCGGCGAACAAGCGCGATGCACTACACCATGTGGGCAGCCTCAACAATATTATTCGAAAATCGGTCGGATGTTCCGAGCACGTTTGCAGCAGGTTTATTAGTAATGAAATCCAAATTTTAACTGGTTTTCTAATTACTGTCACGCATGGCCGGGCACTTGAACTTGTTTTTACTAACACCCTACATAATTTCCATCCTTTTTAATTGCTGATTTTATTCAAAAATCTTAATCCGGCACTAATTACCAATTAAGGATAAAATTCTCTCTTCCCTTTTCATCGAAGCTTGATTTCCCTTTTTACCGATGAAAATATTGGTAAAAAATAAATTCGGAAAACATGCCAGGATTGCGAGTATAAGTATGTGCACCTTCTGATTAGTCGGAGCCTGTATCTTTTAGTACTGTACAATTTAAAAACTGAAGAGCTTTCATTTGTACTTTTTAAGTTAAAAAATTATTTAAGAAAATGAAATATTAGGTAAAAAATCTGCGACAGACATTTTAATTTTATACTGCATCAGTTTACGTCAACTACATTATTGGATGAATAATTTAAAAATATCAGAAAAAATATAATCTTAATTTTAAAAACTGATATGAATCATTTAAACTATCGTTATGAATTTTGCAGGTAGATACCTTCTCAATTTTACAACTCAGTTATACACTTAAAATACAAGAACCAGTCCAATTGTGAAATGTAATGTCGCTCGCGGGATTTTTGGACCAAGACGACCTTCAAACCTTCAAGGAAAGAGCGTAGGTACTCCGATCTTAATGCCGGCAACGGCGACGATACTTGTTGTACTAAAATAAACTGTAAAAGATCGAGCGCGCATAACTATGAGCTTGAAATAGAATTTCGTTAGCTCGCGCGCGCAACGCAGCACAGGCCGCGTAGCCAACGTGCAAGTCGCTTACGCTCCGTAGCGATTGAATCGCAATTGTCACTGTCGCACTAATATGGAAGAGTGATAGAGAGACACCAAGCGATTCGTTGTCGAAGCGATAGCGATTGTCACCTTGGCTAGGCCGGCTGGTCCGTCTAGCAACACGACGCCCCGCACTGACTATACGGACGAGAGCGGGGTAATAGTAGAAACCTAGGCGGGATTTAGGCTTATTTTTTTTAGAAATTGAGGCATATTTTGATGAATTTGCAAAAAGAAAGAAAACCAAATCATTTTATAGTGTTTTCTGAGAAAGATTGTAAATAAGGATACTACTGAAAAAAATAGAGGTAACTTCAAGTTTTTATTTTTCAATTATTTAAATTAAAATAGATTTCCAGAAAAAAAACATGTCATTGCTCATGTCTTGTAGATTGTTACATATTTTTTTCTGCTCAAAAAGTGTCATATTTAATATAAAAAATGGTTCAGAGTAAATTAGTTTTACGGTTTTTTGCGAAAAGAGGAACCTTAAAGAAACTTTTTGGTCCATCTTGCAGTTGGCAGTTCAACTTGTTTACGAAAATAGAATACAAATTTCAAAATCTCGCTGCCATTACATGATTTTATTGTTGTGTGCGTGGCTTCTTCGTGGAGTTTCCATAATTATTTCATTACACCTCTAGGGAATCGCGCAATTGAACTAAACGGAAACGCGACAATAAACACCCTGCACTCGACTACACGCGTCACACATACATAAATATTAATTATGAGAGAGGTCCAGCTTTATGACGGAACGCTTTTACGCTAAATTGAAAACAACTCATGGTTTATTCACGGCACGCGTCACTAAACCAATCTAAACTGACCTTTTCGACATCTCCGCTATTTCCCGAAAAGCATTGAAAGCGTAAACTCTTTTTAAATCCACAGGTCACGCTTAACTGGTCGTCATGATACCGTGACTTTAGAATTGGTGCCATTTAATTCTGAATGTAGTGTTTTCGATTCATTATCCGTTTGGATTATCGAAAATCGCCGGCACGAGGTATAATTATCTGTTAACGCGCACATTTTGATGATTAAATCAATGTGTTTTAATACCTACCTAAAATCGCTGCTGAATGAAATAGGTATTTCTTTAAAGGCCTGATTACATGCGATGCGTGTGCACGTGCGCTTTGTACTATACAGATAGGAGACGACACACCGCTTGCGTGACGTGTGCGTGTACGGCTCCAACATGTTAGCGCACACGTGCACGACGCACACGCAGCCCGTGTGCTCTGGTCTTAAACGTAAAAAGCACCAGTATTGGTAGTAAATTCAGTGATTTCAAAGTTACGGTTGACAGTAAACCGCAAGCGCCACAAAAAAGGAGAATTGAAAGGAAATTTACATTTTATTATCAAGAGCTTGGGCGTATTAAATCTAGAAAAGGTTTCAATGGGTGTGGGGGCAAAAGAAAGTCTGGAAAACAATACATGCTGCAGTTAACCTTGTGTAAAACATTGCGATACAGGGGCTTATTCGGTCAGAATAGAAAATTTATCGTTTTGCAACAATAGGTCGCTTAATCCAATTTCGCTGGGGCTCCTCTGATTCCATTCTCGCTAGGTGCTGAATTCACAATGCTCTCGGCCGTTTTAAGGGCTTTTAGTATTTGCAGATTTAGTGAATCGGGATGTTTGGTAACATGCTGATAATCTGCGAATGGCGCTGCAAATGTGTTATGCGTTTATTTCGAATCAATTTAGGCAAATGTTTTCAATACGTGGAAAAATATACAAACAATAAATTGATCCTTGCCGCAATACGGCCTAAACTATACATAAATATCAATATTATTATTCGAAAATCGGTCGGATGTTCCGAGCACGTTTGCAGCAGGTTTATTAGTAATGAAATCCAAATTTTAACTGGTTTTCTAATTACTGTCACGCATGGCCGGGCACTTGAACTTGTTTTTACTAACACCCTACATAATTTCCATCCTTTTTAATTGCTGATTTTATTCAAAAATCTTAATCCGGCACTAATTACCAATTAAGGATAAAATTCTCTCTTCCCTTTTCATCGAAGCTTGATTTCCCTTTTTACCGATGAAAATATTGGTAAAAAATAAATTCGGAAAACATGCCAGGATTGCGAGTATAAGTATGTGCACCTTCTGATTAGTCGGAGCCTGTATCTTTTAGTACTGTACAATTTAAAAACTGAAGAGCTTTCATTTGTACTTTTTAAGTTAAAAAATTATTTAAGAAAATGAAATATTAGGTAAAAAATCTGCGACAGACATTTTAATTTTATACTGCATCAGTTTACGTCAACTACATTATTGGATGAATAATTTAAAAATATCAGAAAAAATATAATCTTAATTTTAAAAACTGATATGAATCATTTAAACTATCGTTATGAATTTTGCAGGTAGATACCTTCTCAATTTTACAACTCAGTTATACACTTAAAATACAAGAACCAGTCCAATTGTGAAATGTAATGTCGCTCGCGGGATTTTTGGACCGAGACGACCTTCAAACCTTCAAGGAAAGAGCGTAGGTACTCCGATCTTAATGCCGGCAACGGCGACGATACTTGTTGTACTAAAATAAACTGTAAAAGATCGAGCGCGCATAACTATGAGCTTGAAATAGAATTTCGTTAGCTCGCGCGCGCAACGCAGCACAGGCCGCGTAGCCAACGTGCAAGTCGCTTACGCTCCGTAGCGATTGAATCGCAATTGTCACTGTCGCACTAATATGGAAGAGTGATAGAGAGACACCAAGCGATTCGTTGTCGAAGCGATAGCGATTGTCACCTTGGCTAGGCCGGCTGGTCCGTCTAGCAACACGACGCCCCGCACTGACTATACGGACGAGAGCGGGGTAATAGTAGAAACCTAGGCGGGATTTAGGCTTATTTTTTTTAGAAATTGAGGCATATTTTGATGAATTTGCAAAAAGAAAGAAAACCAAATCATTTTATAGTGTTTTCTGAGAAAGATTGTAAATAAGGATACTACTGAAAAAAATAGAGGTAACTTCAAGTTTTTATTTTTCAATTATTTAAATTAAAATAGATTTCCAGAAAAAAAACATGTCATTGCTCATGTCTTGTAGATTGTTACATATTTTTTTCTGCTCAAAAAGTGTCATATTTAATATAAAAAATGGTTCAGAGTAAATTAGTTTTACGGTTTTTTGCGAAAAGAGGAACCTTAAAGAAACTTTTTGGTCCATCTTGCAGTTGGCAGTTCAACTTGTTTACGAAAATAGAATACAAATTTCAAAATCTCGCTGCCATTACATGATTTTATTGTTGTGTGCGTGGCTTCTTCGTGGAGTTTCCATAATTATTTCATTACACCTCTAGGGAATCGCGCAATTGAACTAAACGGAAACGCGACAATAAACACCCTGCACTCGACTACACGCGTCACACATACATAATAGTATTTTATGCAACAGTTGTATAAGAAGGGTCAAAAAAGGCGAGTGGCGTGAGTTACAATGTGAGCCGGAGCCGAAGGCGTAGGCGAACATTGTAAAGGAATACGCCACGAGAATTTTTTGACCTACTTATACAACGTTGCATACAATATTTTTCCTACGAGTCAACAAAAATAAATCTTAATTTAGGTAAACAAATTACAGCAAAAGTATATAGCCAAGACGCGCGAGCATACCTTGTTACGCGCCCGGCCCGCCCCGGGCCGCGGCCGGCCGGTCGGCGACACCTCCTCGTAACTCATGAGGCCCTGGTACTTGCTACTTGGTAAATTAATTTTTTGGACAGTTTTTTCACAATTTTGGCCACCGTAGCCTACGGAGACTAACAAGCAACGCTAAGCGGTCTTCGTAGTCTATGGGTGTTGCTATATTACGGGTGTCACATGCGTGTTTCTGACTTATGAAGTAATTATTTTTACTATGCAACCAAATGAATATTTTGTAAGTTGGCATCAATGCACTTAGTTTAAAACCGTATTCTTTTGGTTTTGTTAGGTTGGTAGCCATTAATCGCAGTAACGTTATAGCGTATAAAAGCACAAGAGCTTTTATGAGGAATAGACAATATAGACTTTTCTTGAAATCTTTTATGGATGTTCTTATATTCGTGTTAATGAATGCATAAATGACAGATAACAGTAGAGGTGTAGGAAAATATTAATTATGAGAGAGGTCCAGCTTTATGACGGAACGCTTTTACGCTAAATTGAAAACAACTCATGGTTTATTCACGGCACGCGTCACTAAACCAATCTAAACTGACCTTTTCGACATCTCCGCTATTTCCCGAAAAGCATTGAAAGCGTAAACTCTTTTTAAATCCACAGGTCACGCTTAACTGGTCGTCATGATACCGTGACTTTAGAATTGGTGCCATTTAATTCTGAATGTAGTGTTTTCGATTCATTATCCGTTTGGATTATCGAAAATCGCCGGCACGAGGTATAATTATCTGTTAACGCGCACATTTTGATGATTAAATCAATGTGTTTTAATACCTACCTAAAATCGCTGCTGAATGAAATAGGTATTTCTTTAAAGGCCTGATTACATGCGATGCGTGTGCACGTGCGCTTTGTACTATACAGATAGGAGACGACACACCGCTTGCGTGACGTGTGCGTGTACGGCTCCAACATGTTAGCGCACACGTGCACGACGCACACGCAGCCCGTGTGCTCTGGTCTTAAACGTAAAAAGCACCAGTATTGGTAGTAAATTCAGTGATTTCAAAGTTACGGTTGACAGTAAACCGCAAGCGCCACAAAAAAGGAGAATTGAAAGGAAATTTACATTTTATTATCAAGAGCTTGGGCGTATTAAATCTAGAAAAGGTTTCAATGGGTGTGGGGGCAAAAGAAAGTCTGGAAAACAATACATGCTGCAGTTAACCCTGTGTAAAACATTGCGATACAGGGGCTTATTCGGTCAGAATAGAAAATTTATCGTTTTGCAACAATAGGTCGCTTAATCCAATTTCGCTGGGGCTCCTCTGATTCCATTCTCGCTAGGTGCTGAATTCACAATGCTCTGGGCCGTTTTAAGGGCTTTTAGTATTTGCAGATTTACTGAATCGGGATGTTTGGTATCATGCTGAATCTGCGAATGGCGCTGCAAATGTGTTATGCGTTTATTTCGAATCAATTTAGGCAAATGTTTTCAATACGTGGAAAAATATACAAACAATAAATTGATCCTTGCCGCAATACGGCCTAAATTATACATAAATATCAATATTTTTTTTTATATATACTACGTCGGTGGCAAACAAGCATACGGCCCGCCTGATGGTAAGCAGTCTCCGTAGCCTATGTACGCCTGCAACTCCAGAGGAGTTACATGCGCGTTGCCGACTCTAAAGCCGCCGCCCCCCTCGTTGAGCTCTGGCAACCTTACTCACCGGCAGGAACACAACACTATGAGCAGGGTCTAGTGTTATTTGGCTGCTGTTTTCTGTAAGGTGGAGGTACTTCCCCAGTTGGGCTCTGCTCTAGATCTGGAATGACATCCACCGGCTGTGCCCTACCACACAAAGCGAGATGACATTCACAATGCCCATACCTCTCTTTTGGACGTAGTTTAAGGACGTACCCGGGTCCAAAATATGATATAATAATTAATGTCATTTTAATAATTGCTTTTTTTGACCGACGATGGATTTATAAAACACAAGTTTATGGTGGAAAAACAAACCTTTCTTGTTATTTTCAAATAGGATCTTGAACAAATTTCCATATTGACATAGAAGCAGCAAAGGCGCCATTGTCATTGTTTTAAAAAGTTAGTCCATTATAATCGGTTTGTTGAATTGGTATTTCGTTTAAACTTTGAAATTATGTTGTTACAGATTTGAAATGACAAGATGGGGAGAGAGTTGTGAAGTACATAAATATTTTGCATCGAAAATAAATGATTAATGAACAAGTAATAAATATTTTAAAGATAAAGAATGTAAGTACATTTATTTCATTTCTTTAGGGCCTGTTTCACAATTGCTGAGGTCGCCATCATCGAAATCGATTTGGAAGAATAGTACCCACAACACAACACAGGTTAATGAGCTTACTGTGAGACTAGATCGATTCGTGCAAGATTTCTCCGTAATATATATTCTTATTTTATATTGATTAATTCAAAGAAGTTACAAAATAAATGCAAGTAAATATAATAAATAAATAAATATAATAGGACATTTATTACACAAATTGACTAAGTCCCACAGTAAGCTCAATAAGGTTTGTGTTGAGGGTACTTAGACAACGATATATATAATATATAAATATTTATAAATACTCAAATACATAGAAAACACCCATGACTCAGGAACAAATATTCATGCTCATCACACGAATAAATGCCCTTACCAGGATTTGAACCCGGGACCATCAGCGTCGTAGGCAGGGTCACTACCCACTAGGCCAAACCGGTCGTCGAAATAATAAAAAAATAAAATAAAACACCGGTATGTACCATGTAAAATGGTACGGTACGGTGTAAAATGTTCAGTGTAAAGTAAACCTCAAATGGTAATGTGGTGTAACACAATAAATCAAAATATAAAATATCCACGAATATATTACTCAATATCCCTGCATGTATTGACGGCGTATTATAAACACATCGTTATGATATATCAATCACAGTTCAAAAGAGCTGACCAGTCATCTCTGCCCATCGATTTTATTAGGGGAGTATTTTCAGAAACCATCCCAGGAAATAAAGTAGGTAAGTATAGGTATACATATAACGGTATACACATGTTCATTTCGTTACTCTATAGTCTCTATACATTATACATTTCGTAGTTTGAGCGCTTCGGTACTGTTGTTAAGGGCTCCTCTACACGATAGCCCACCGTAGGCCAGTCCAAGGGACGCAGCTATGCGGTGAAATTAGATAGCAATATCACTTGCTCCCTCTAACGCATAAATGCGTCCCTAGGACTGGCCTACGCTCGGCCATCATGTAGGAGGAGCCATAAGATGGGTGCATCTTAAGTTCAACAATTTTTACAAGCTTTTATTTAGTTTCACTTGTCGCGTTGTCATCGGTCTATAATCAAATCTTGCAAGTTAAATTTGACCCACTTTCCGGTTTCCGATGAAGATGAAATTTTGCAAGGATATGTAAGTCGGGTGACAATGCAATATTATGGTACCATCAAGCTGATCTGATGATGGAGACAGTAGGTGACCATAGGAACTCCACGATAAAACAACGCAACCTAATTGTGTTTGGGGTTTTTAGATGTGTCTCGATGAGTACCTATTAGTTGCCTGGGGAAAGAAAATTACAGTCAACTTGTACCAAAAATGAAATTTTTGTCTAAAACTTATTTATCGTAACTTTATCGCGACATCGCGTCTCTTATTAGAAAATGACATCTACGATGCTATGAGATAAAAGTGTGCCCATTTTAGGGCCCGCAGGCTAAATCGTACGTATCAGAAACCATTTTCAAATAACAAATGAAACCGGTAACATTACCGAATCACTGATTTATACTTTTACGATTTTTATAAATTTTTAAATATAAAACTGGACTGTGAGACGACCAAGTGATATCCCTGATGTGCAAACCTTTCCAGTTGTTAATCAAGACCAAGTGCGGATAGTACGAAAAACTGGCACAACTAGAACACGTTGATGTCAACTTTAGGCAGTCATTTTCTGAGACCACGAAAACAATGCCGTTCTCGAAACGTCAGTGATTAAGTCCCGTTTAATAATTATCGAATCAATATTGTTCAGTTGTAAAAAAGTATTTTTTCCGCAAACAGAACGTGCTGGTGATTTAAATCACGGAGGTCGAGTATAACAGCTACTTGCTGATCATTGATGGATCTTATGTCTTTGCAATAAGGTTTATGAAATGCTAGTCAGCAGTGTGGATGACGGTATTTCGCTCTTTACAATTTCATCGCGATGGACTGGCCGGCTCCACATGACCCATTCGTTCAATTGTGTTCAGAGGCCCTACCGCGAACCACGTTCAACGTGTTGCCTCCCTGTCACACTTACGTACGAATTTACAAGTGCAACACGGAGGCAACACGTCGAACGTGGTTCGCGGTAGGCCCTCAGATGATATTGAAGTAATGTATCAGTAGATAAGGCGAATTCATTGAATGCGACATACAGGAAGATTTCGTTTATGTATAACTGATACAAATAACACGATTTTGACTTATCAATTAAACTGAAACGGGACTTGATCTCGTGCACTTTTTTTCTGGCCTGTTTAAAACGTGACGTTCAAAGTCACAGGCAGACTGGCGTGGCATCGTATCAACATCTAGCTGCGCGGGTTTTGCGAACTAACTATTTGGTCTTGATTATTCACTTTTACGCACTAGCGTGTGCTAACACACACCACTCAAGACACACGGTATTTCTGCGGCGACTACTGATATTGGTTTATGATGATAGAAAACAATCAATTGATATTAAATTAATTAACATTGGCAACTTGCAAAGAAAAGCTATCACACCACCACAAAGACAGGTTATTTTATGTAGACTGTAAATATTGTATGTACGCTTATATTATTGTATTTCGTTTCGTTTTCCAGAACATTTTACTTCATCTAGTTCAATGCGGCACTCAGAAACTTTTGCAAGTTTCAAAGTGGCAATGTATGTAAAATTTATATCGACAGCTCCTAGTTGGATAGAGGAGCAAAATATGTTTATGTCGGCGGCGGATCGTAAAATCAGGCAGATAATGAAATTCCTTGGCATACCGTGAATTGTTATAATCATTGCCTAGTTTACTGAGTCTATAGAACCTCGCTATTCTGAACAGTTTGCCCTTTGGGCATCTAAAGCAATCCAACGCACCTTATCCTACCTAGGTTATATTGGTTTAATGTGACTACCATCAAAATAGTACACAGGAACTTTACGATCCGTCTAATTTTACAATCAGCCGCCGACATATATGTATACCACTTTTAATTCCTTTGGTAATAACTTGTAATAAGACCTTAATTTTTGCAGGCTGTATTTTGTTTTTAAGGTTTCGTACCCAAAGGATAAAACAGGACCCTATTACTAAGACTCCGCTGTCCGTCCGTCTGTCTGTCTGTCACCAGGCTGTATCTCATGAACCGTGATAGTGAGACAGTTGAATTTCTTACAGATGTATTTCTGTTGCAGCCGTTAATAACGAATACTAAAAAGTACGGAACCTTTGGTGGTCCAGTCCGACTCGCACTCGTCCGGTTTTGTATTTTTCTATAAGCCATCAATATATATCAATATATTATCTATCTACAACTGGTTGTTCAACAGCTGTTGCGACTGTTACGCGTGGAGCCCTTGGAAAACTTCGTCAATTGATTCCTGAGGGCCTACTTCTTACTTCTTACTACGGGGATCTTTCTCTTTTACTCTCACTAAGACGTAATTAGAGTGACAGAGAAAAGTGCCCGTAATTGACGAACTATGATTTTCGCGGTTATAGCCCCGCCCACGTAGCGAACGAAACGCAACTGTCACAGTCGCACTAATATGGAAGAGTGATAGAGAGAGATGACTACGCTACGCTACGGAGCATTAACGATTGTAACGTTGGCTACGCGGCCTGTGCTCTCACACAATGAAATCTAAACTCTAACAGATATTTAAAGAGGGGTTAAGCCTGTTATGTATGTTAGCGGTGCACTTGCACGTTAAGCCAGACCAAACAGTTGTGCGTGATCTCACTTAAGAGCCCTTAATCCTTGGAGCGTTCTCCGATTTCACGAAATAACGCTCGATAGATGGCGTTGGCGCTCGGTACGCGAGCGCCGGCAACGCGACGCGCGTTTCAATGCAGACTAGAATAATCTTGATAGTTTTCAATATAATTTCAAGCAACATTAATTTTAGTGTCATATGATATCATATGGGCACTCTTTATTTTATTGTATATGCACAGTAGTTTTTTTTTTATGTACACTACTACTAAGTGTACAGACTACAGAGTGTACTATAACCCTTGCTCTTTATTCTGTCTCTTTCACACCAATGGAAAATGAAGAAGTTACTAAATGACTGCAGGTATAAATAAAGTATATTAGTGCGATAGAGAGACAGATAGTGTTTCGTTGTCGTATCGTAAACGATTGGCATGTTGGCCACACACTTGCTTAGTGCCTAGCCAAAATACCAATCGTTTGCGTATATTAGTGCGATAGAGAGAGAGTAGTGTTTCGTTGTCGTATCGTAAACGATTGGCATGTTGGCTACGCACCCATGATACCTAGCCAAGAAGCCAATCGATTGCGCATATTAGTGCGATAGAGAGACAGATAGTGTTTCCTTGTCGTATCGTAAACGTTTGGCATGTTGGCTACGCACCCATGCTGCCCAGCCAAGATGCCAATCGTTTGTGCATATTAGTACGAGAGAGAGACAGATAGTGTTTCGTTGTCGTATCGATTGGCATGGTGGCTACGCACCCATGCTGCGTAGTCAAGATGCCAATCGTTTGCGCACATTAGTGCTATAGAGTTTCAGTGTTATTTGAAATCACGTTAGGGTTTGTATTATTATTTTTGACCCGAATGAAGTCCATCCAGGTTCTTATGATGGAGTCAGGAGTTGGTCACCAGAACTCCTAATCTACTCATTATAATTCCATCGTGCTTGGGCTCAAAAGATTTGCCCTGACGAACACCATCGATCTAGATGAGGTCCAGGGTCTCATGACGGAGTCAGGAGTTGGTCACCAGAACTCCCCAGAACTCCTAATCTACTCATCATAACTCCATCGAGTTTGGGCTCAATAGATTTACCCTGATGAGCACCATCAATCTAGATGAAGTCCAGGGTCTCATGATGGAGTCGGGAGTAGGTCACTAGAACTCCTAATCTACTCATTATAATTCCATCGTATTCGAGCTCAATAGATTTGCCCTGACGAGTACCATCGATCTAAATGAAGTCCAGGGTCTCATGATGGAGTCAGGAGTTGGTCACCAGAACTCCTAATCTACTCATTATAATTCCATCGTGTTTGGGCTCAAAAGATTTGCCTTGACGAGTACCATCGATCTAGATGAAGTCCAGGGTCTCATGATGGAGTCAGGAGTTGGTCACCATAATTCCTAATCTACTCATCATAACTCCATCGTGTTTGGGCTCAATAGATTTGCCCTCACGAGCACCATCAATCTAGATGATGTTTAGGGTCTCATGATGGAGTCAGGGGTTGGTCACTAGAACTCCTAATCTACTCATTATAATTCCATCGTGTTTGGGCTCAAAAGATTTGCCCTGACGAGTACCATCGATCTAGATGAAGTCCAGGGTCTCATGATGGAGTCAGGAGTTGGTCACCAGAACTCCTAATCTACTCATTATAATACCATCGTGTTTGGGCTCAAAAGATTTGCCCTGACGAGTACCATCGATCTAGATGAAGTCCAGGGTCTCATGATGGAGTCAGGAGTTGGTCACCATAATTCCTAATCTACTCATCATAACTCCATCGTGTTTGGGCTCAATAGATTTGCCCTCACGAGCACCATCAATCTAGATGATGTTCAGGGTCTCATGATGGAGTCAGGAGTTGGTCACTAGAACTCCTAATCTACTCATTATAATTCCATCGTGTTTGGGCTCAAAAGATTTGCCCTGACGAGTACCATCGATCTAGATGAAGTCCAGGGTCTCATGATGGAGTCAGGAGTTGGTCACCATAATTCCTAATCTACTCATCATAACTCCATCGTGTTTGGGCTCAATAGATTTGCCCTCACGAGCACCATCAATCTAGATGATGTTTAGGGTCTCATGATGGAGTCAGGGGTTGGTCACTAGAACTCCTAATCTACTCATTATAATTCCATCGTGTTTGGGCTCAAAAGATTTGCCCTGACGAGTACCATCGATCTAGATGAAGTCCAGGGTCTCATGATGGAGTCAGGAGTTGGTCACCAGAACTCCTAATCTACTCATTATAATACCATCGTGTTTGGGCTCAAAAGATTTGCCCTGACGAGTACCATCGATCTAGATGAAGTCCAGGGTCTCATGATGGAGTCAGGAGTTGGTCACCATAATTCCTAATCTACTCATCATAACTCCATCGTGTTTGGGCTCAATAGATTTGCCCTCACGAGCACCATCAATCTAGATGATGTTCAGGGTCTCATGATGGAGTCAGGAGTTGGTCACTAGAACTCCTAATCTACTCATTATAATTCCATCGTGTTTGGGCTCAAAAGATTTGCCCTGACGAGTACCATCGATCTAGATGAAGTCCAGGGTCTCATGATGGAGTCAGGAGTTGGTCACCATAATTCCTAATCTACTCATCATAACTCCATCGTGTTTGGGCTCAATAGATTTGCCCTCACGAGCACCATCAATCTAGATGATGTTCAGGGTCTCATGATGGAGTCAGGAGTTGGTCACTAGAACTCCTAATCTACTCATTATAATTCCATCGTGTTTGGGCTCAAAAGATTTGCCCTGACGAGTACCATCGATCTAGATGAAGTCCAGGGTCTCATGATGGAGTCAGGAGTTGGTCACCAGAACTCGTAATCTATTTATCATAACTCCATCGTGTTTGGGCTCAATAGATTTACTCCGATAAGCACCATCAAATTACCATTATGATGAATAGATTAGGAGTTCTGGTGACCAACTACTGAGTCCATCATGAGACCCTCGACTTAATCTAGATCGATGGTACTCGTCAGGGCAAATCTTTTTAGCCCAAACACGATGGAGTTATGATGAATAGACTAGGAGTTCTGGTGATCAACTCCTGAGTCCATCATGAGACCCTGGACCTGATCTAGATTGATGGTGCTCGTCAGGGCAACTCTATTGAGCCCATACACGATGGAGTTATGATGAGTAGATTAGGAGTTCTGGTGACCAACTCCTGACTCCATCATGAGACCCTGGACCTCATCTAGATCGATGGTGCTCGTCAGGGCAAATCTTTTGAGCCCAAACACGTTGGAATTATAATGAGTAGATTAGGAGTTCTAGTGACCAACTCCTGACTCCATCATGAGACCCTGGACTTAATCTAGATTGATGATGCTCGTCAGGGCAAATCTATTGAGCCCAAACACGATGAGGTTATGATGAGTAGTTTAGGAGTTCTGGTGACCAACTCCTGACTCCATCATAAGACCCTGGACCTCATCTAGATCGATGGTGTTCATCAGGGCAAATCTATTGAGCCCAAACACGATGGAGTTATGATGAGTAGATTAGGAGTTCTGGTGACCAACTCCTGACTCCATCATGAGACCCTGGACCTCATCTAGATCGATGGTGCTCATCAGGGCAAATCTTTTGAGCCCAAACACGTTGGAATTATAATGAGTAGATTAGGAGTTCTAGTGACCAACTCCTGACTCCATCATGAGACCCTGGACTTTATCTAGATTGATGATGCTCCTCAGGGCAAATCTATTGAGCCCGAACACGATGAGGTTATGATGAGTAGATTAGGAGTTCTGGTGACCAACTCCTGACTCCATCATGAGACCCTGGGCCTCATCTAGATCAATGGTGTTCATCAGGGCAAATCTATTGAGTCCAAACACGATGGAGTTATGATGAGTAGATTAGGAGTTCTGGTAACCAGCTCCTGACTCCATCATGAGACCCTGGACCTCATCTAGATTGATGGTGCTCGTCAGGGCAACTCTATTGAACCCAAACACGATGGAGTTATAATGAGTAGATTAGGAGTTCTGGTGACCAGCTCCTGACTCCATCATGAGACCCTGGACCTCATCTAGATTGAAGGTGCTCGTCAGGGCAACTCTATTGAGCCCAAACACGATGGAGTTATGATGAGTAGAGTAGGAGTTCTGGTGACCAACTCCTGACTCCATCATGAGACCCTGGACCTCATCTAGATCGATGGTGCTCATCAGGGCAAATCTTTTGAGCCCAAACACGTTGGAATTATAATGAGTAGATTAGGAGTTCTAGTGACCAACTCCTGACTCCATCATGAGACCCTGGACTTTATCTAGATTGATGATGCTCATCAGGGCAAATCTATTGAGCCCGAACACGATGAGGTTATGATGAGTAGTTTAGGAGTTCTGGTGACCAACTCCTGACTCCATCATGAGACCCTGGGCCTCATCTAGATCGATGGTGTTCATCAGGGCAAATCTATTGAGCCCAAACACGATGGAGTTATGATGAGTAGATTAGGAGTTCTGGTGACCAGCTCCTGACTCCATCATGAGACCCTGGACCTCATCTAGATTGATGGAACTCGTCAGGGCAACTCTATTGAACCCAAACACGATGGAGTTATGATGAGTAGATTAGGAGTTCTGGTGACCAGCTCCTGACTCCATCATGAGACCCTGGACCTCATCTAGATTGAAGGTGCTCATCAGGGCAACTCTGTTGAGCCCAAACACGATGGAATTATAATGAGTAGATTAGGAGTTCTAGTGACCAACTCCTGACTCCATCATGAGACCCTGGACCTCATCTAGATCGATGGTGTTCTTCAGGGCAAATCTTTTGAGGCCAAACACGATGGGATTATAATTAGTAGATTAGGAGTTCTGGTGACCAACTCCTGACTCCATCATGAGACCCTGGACTTCATCCGGGTCAAAAATAATAATACAAACCCTAACGTAATTTCAAGTGAAAATGCGTTTTTCAGAAAATCGCAGCCAAATAACACTAGACCTTACTCATAGTGTTGTGTTCCTGCCGGTGAGTAAGGTTGCCAGAGCTCAACGAGGGGCGGGAGGGGGTTAGGGTCGGCAACGCGCATGTAACTCCTCTGGAGTTGCAGGCGTACATATGCGGGCCGTATGCTTGTTTGCCACCGACTTAGTATTAAAAAAAAAGTAACACTGAAAATCCATCAATAAGCGAGTCTGTTAGGCATACTGTAAAAAATGAACTTTTATTAAGATTTTCTAATCGCAGTATATAGCACTTCTCGGAACTCCGTAGCTGATTACGATCGCAACGAATGCCTGACAATCGAGCACAGGTCCGTCCTCTAAGCGCGCTCCGCGCGGACTGAGAGCGGGGCGTCGCTGCTGCGTGATTTATACGTGTTTTAAAAAAATATAAATTTACGGCAATGTAGGTCCCATAGTTACGATTTTTTTTTTATAGGTTAACATAAAGTTACAGTTTGCTATAATATTATTTTTATAGCAAAATATGCGTACAATTTGCGGAAATAAAATATAATAAAACCCTGTTTTCGCCAAAAAAATGAAGAAAACTCGGAAGGTATTTTATCAGTTTTTTCAAATGAATCTTCGATTGTTAATCATTCCAGCCCCTCGTACGAGATATGTTGAATCAAATTGTAGTCATTCATGTACCAAATGATTCTTGTTTATAGCAAAATTGAGAACCGAAACGCCACATCTCACTGCAAAATTTGGAAAAGACTCCCAAAAAACCTCATTAAAAAAGAGGTTTAAAAGAGAAAATGAAAATTTGAACTGTTGGAGCCCCTAGTTTAGGAAACGATTATTTAAGTACGTTATCAGTTTTTGAATAAATACTAATAGTTACGTCGTAATCTTGAATGAAAAAGGAAGCATTTTACAAAATACGCTCGTCTGTAGGAATAAGGACTCTTAATTGGGTTTTGTTCCATCCATTTAAGATATTTTCGGACAGTAACCACACACGTGACGATTGATCACGTTGTTACTAGTGTCTTTCTGTAAAACGGGCGGGACAAAGGAATTATTTTATTTTTAGGACTCTTGGTCCATTGATGTTTTTTCTTTGGGATTTTATTGGATTGGAATAAAAAGTAAAACCTTTTACATTGTCTGCGTTTTGTCTGTAAGTATATTTGTTTTAGGTTTGCAGCCACGCTTTAGAAAAATAGAAATTTTATACAGCTAATAAATAGCGCTTCTAGAAGGGTGATAGGTAAGAACCCTTGAATGCAAGTTTGATATTACAAGAGAAAATGGTCTAAGAAAACCAAAAATCCAAAAATCATCAAAAATGCTTGGTAAATGTTATAATTCTGTAGATGAATTTTTAAAATGATATTTATTATGAATTGTTAATTAATTTTGCTAATCTTATACTGACTTTGAATTTTAATGTTTAATTTAACTCCTCATGTAAACAGTTATGTAAATATTTCTACGCCGATGCATGCCGGCAGAATATGCTGACCTACCTTCTACTAACCAACAGTTTATGTACCATATTCTTGGAAATAAAGTATTGAATTGAATTGAAAATAGGTCAGGATGTAATTACAAAAGCTATTTAATCGTTTTTCTTTACGCTTATATAAAGAGATAAAATATAAATTAACTAACTGAGGCTTGTAAAGTTTTACAAATAAGGTGGTTAACACATTTCCTGCCAAGAACACGATAGACGTGTTCATTTTGTATTGCAAATGGGGAGCTTGGCACTGTTAGATAAAGATAGTTTATTATTCAAGTAGGCATATTACAATGCGCTTATGAACATCAAATAAAGCTACACCGGCTCTAACCCTTGACCTCTGACCCGAGAAGATTTAACTCCCCCCTCAATTGGAGGAGGGTATCCCAATATGAACCGGCAAGAAACTCGGCAGGACACATTTTTTCAAAACATTACATCTTATAGTTAACCTTTTAACAAGCAGGCCTATGTATACTTTCTAGTTATAATTTCATGCAAAAAAAAATTCCCTGGAACATAAAAAAGCTGTTGAAGAGTAGGTACTATACTTTATCCGGAACTTACAGAAATCACGAAAAGCAAAGACGCGTCATCGTTTTTTGATGAGGCATTTGTCGTCAGACACAGATGGTGGCACGAGACACGTCCGACACAGTTTTTGCTTGAGTTTTATATCGATATCATGCTCTCGATTATACCGACTTGTGCAAGTTTGTTTGACATGTGTTCACGGTGTGGATACATAAGTTTGTGTATATGGTATTATGTAGGTAGGTACACTGGCAGGTTTGTATATACCGGGTGTTTCCTGTAACAGGAGCAATGAATTAAACTGTAGGCTGTACTCCTCAAACTGACCAACATTTTTTCAACAACTTTGAAAAATAACTTATGTTTTGATTTTTATTACACATTGAAGTTAATTCTAAGACGCTTCTAACTTCGTCACTGATGTCAGCGTACATTGAAAATAATATTAAATTTGTATGAAAAAGTTAAAATCTAGCGATTTAATCATTTTTAAAAGTTGTTAATCAAACATTATATCGTTTTAGGAGTTCAATATATGGTTTAATTATTTGCTCGTGTTACAGGAAACAGCCGGTATAAGTTTTTATCATGATATATTTTAAACATACGAGATCAAAATATTTAGGCAGTTTACTTAAAAGTATGTTCTGATTTGTTCGTTTTTGCTTAGGTGGGATGCTAAAGGTGACGTTCGGATATCAACTGCACCAGCATTGCTGTTTCAGTGTCGTTGTTGCCGCAACTGTATGTCAATTTCCTTGATAAAGTGAGTGACGTCCGACCGCATTACTGTCACGATTATGATGTTCATTCCGTCAGTCATTCAGGGGGGAGGGCAATATAATAGGGGGTATTACTGCAATGTTTTGCCGCCAGAGTGCAGCACTACCACCTAACTAAAACTATAGACTAACATATACATACTGCGCCTTAAACAGTTTTTTGACAAGGTTACACAGCTAATAAAATATGATATTGATGCATCAAAGCGGTTGGTTTACAAAACGCGAAAAACGAAATTTCGTTATCTGCCTCTTTTCGCTGGAATATGCAAGAGATAGAGAGGTTATATGACAAAATTTAGATTTTCTTGTTTTGCGGTGGACCCTCAGAATGTGGTGGTGGCGCCCCCTACGCAGCGTTTCGCGTAATATTCCCGATTGATGGGCGTTTGTGTCCGGGAGTTATGCTGCTATTCTAATCATGAAAGCTAACAGAACTTAACAGTTAAGTTGTAGGGGCACAAAACCATCTAAAAACCCGTTTTATGTTTAATGAAAGTACATCAATTTTTTTGGATTAAACCTAGGTCATAAATAATATGGGACTTTCGCCTAGCCGGGGGACATTAAAGTAGATAAAAAAAGGCAAAAAAAGGCTACTAAAAATGGAACGATGCTCGTATACACCTGTTAATGAAACCTGCGGAGAATATTTTACATATAAACTGGATTATCTTTAAGGTTTTGTTTTGGTCATTCATCCTGGCTTTACTTTTTTTAGTAATATATCTGTACACTAAAATTGGCAATATAAAAAAAAAAAAACTTACATAAAATTTTAGTTGAAATATGTACTTATTATTACATGTATGAAATCGGTGGCAAGCTCTAAGCAAAATATTATTTGAGACTTCTTCCCACGTACTGTCTATTGAAAATTTAAATCATGAATGGAATACTACATTACGATATTTACACGTGTGAAAAGTAGGAAATATTCGTGTCTATTTAAAACACTCCCTTCGGTCGTTTTTAATTTATCGCCACTCGTTGCGAATTACCTTTCTGCACGTGTATTGTACAAAGTTTTATAGTTTATGAGCTTTTAAAATTTCGATTTACATACACGTATAGTACTAGTTACCGCACTTGGGCGGTAAAGTAGCTCTGTATGTAGTGTAATTGTACATTACGATACAAGTGCGAAAAACAGGAAATTCGAAACGAGTGGCGATAAATTAAAACACGACCGAAGGGAGTGTTTTAAATCGACACGAGTTGCGAATTACCTATTCGCACATGTATCGTACAACGTTTTACAGTACATATGGCCCTTTAAATGTTCGACACAGTAATTTTCGCACTAGTGCTATAAAGTAGCACCATATGTACTGTAAAATAATTTATAATACATATTAAATCAATCAACCAATTTATAAACCGTAATACACCTAAAAGTAAACTAAAGATATGTCACAAACAATTAGTCCTCACTTACCCAACACATGTCCTTCCTGACCCATTGTGCGTAGGAGCCTGAAAATTGGGGTCCTATTGAATTTGCCCCAACTTTGCGAACAATCCGGTTTGCTAATACGGTCCCGTTTCTCGTGTATGTAGATGTAGGTATTCTACACGGTTCATTGAAGCCATGTGTTGTCATCATCATCATCATCATCATTTTTATTCAATAACAATATTACATTGTGTTTGAAAAATCTTAAATCTAGGCACATGCATACAACAAAATATATCAAAATAAATATTAAAACTAATTCAAATAAATCGCCCGCTCAAATAGATAGCCCAAAAATAAAAATAAAACATAAATAGTAATTAAAAAAATTGTCAGTAAAAATTACGAGAAAAGATTGTAGATGAATGAGAATGAAATGTTTTTATTATTTAATGTATATTTAAATTAGGATCGATTTTTACAATATATTTGTGACTATAAATAATAATTGAAATTTAAAATTAAAACTTAGTATTGATATTTGTATTTTATTTCTATTTTAAGCGAGTTTGAAAATATTCATATATGGCTGACGACCGATCTGGCATAGTGGGTAGTGACCCTGCCTATGAAGTCGATGGTACCTGGTTCGAATCCTTGGGCATTTATTTGTGTGAGGAACACAGATATTTGTTCCTGAGTCATGGATGTTTTTTATGTATATAAGTATGTTTTTATATATTTATACGTATGTCTATCATCGTCTAATACACGTAGTACAAGCTCTGCTTAGTTTCGGGCTAGGTCGATATGTACAAGATTGTCCCCAAATATGTATTAATTAATTGATTTAAACAGATCACTGCAGCCTGTAATTTTTTTGTGAAGATGCTCACAAAAAAAAGATTGCAGTGGTCTGTTCACATTCTTAAATTTACAAGTCATACTGAACTATAACACATGTATTATAGTAAACGCCCCTATGTCGGGACTGGCACCAGTTAATGGGATGGTATAGACGTCGGACACGTCATTACCAAATTAAAATGGAGCTGGGCGCGACATGTTGCCAGGCAGAGTGATGGCAGGTGGGACAAAATGCTAACGGAATGGTGGCCGCTTTCAGACGAAAGGAGTGCCTGGCGTCCGTTAGCTCGTTGGGTGGACGACATTCGGAAGACTGCTGGTCACTTCTGGATGAGATTGGCTCCGGGATAAGTGGCGTACTAGAAGAGAGGCCTATGCTCAGCAGTGGGCGATAAAAGGCTGATATGATGATGATGATGATAGACATATCCTGTAAAACAAGTCTTTACCATCAGTTTTTAACGCTGGCAACATTTTACCATAAACAAGAGCCAAAGACCTGCTTAAGGTTAATTATTCACTGATATTTGTTAGTTACCCAAACCCATGCCATACATCCGGTGACTGGAGCAAAAAAGTTTAGTTTTTAGGTTTTGTTAATAATATTGATACCAATTGCTTTCATTAACAACTTAGAAAACCTAAACGACGTAGGATATTCAAAATTTAACGCGGTAGAAATTTTACAGGTGTCGGTAAATATAAAAAAATACTCCAAGTTATCTTTTAAATGACCCATGATGAAAAAAAATAAAATGAAAATATCTTTATTATCTATTTACAGACATAGTAAGCATTTGCTGGGGCGTCTCTTTAGGCTTACAAGGCCTGTGTTGAGACGTCCCGCTCTTCCACAACCGTAATTACTTATAGGTACATTATATTACAAAATTACAGAAAATCTTTTTTTTAGGTATTTATATGTATTTATTACATATATATTTTTTAATGTTTAGGATAGGAGTGTGTTCATGTATGTGTGTGTGTGTGTGTGTGTGTGCGTGCGTGTGTGCGTGTGTGTGTGTGTAAGCGTGCGTGCGCTTGGGAATACACTCTTTTGTTTTTTACAGTTGGAGTTGTCGCTCCGTCTCATGATAACTTTTTGCCTGAAGCCATTTTGGAATAACTGTTTTACAGTGATGGTAATTTTTTCCATATATATTGAGATACATATTTATTACATTATACAGGTGATGATTGGTGTCGTTAACATACTTTTTTTGTCTATAATTTAATTTTTATGCATGCGTTTATCGCTGACTGTACTGTACAGGCACCTAATTACTCATCGAGACAATTCTAACAACCCTAAACAGAATTAGTTTGTGTGTTTTTATCACAGTTCCTATTGGCCACCTCCTGTCTCCATCAGATCAGCTCCATGTCATCATAATATAAATAAATAAAAAATATAAATAAATATTATAGGACATTATTACACAAATTGACTAAGTCCCACAGTAAGCTCAATAAGGCTTGTATTGAGGGTACTTTAACAACGATATATATAATATAAAAATATTTATAAATACTTAAATACACAGAAAACACCCATGACTCAGGAACAAATATCCATGCTCATCACACGAATAAATGCCCTTACCAGGATTTGAACCCGGGACCATCAGCTTCGTAGGCAGGGTCACTACCCACTAGGCCAGAACGGACGTCATAATATAGCATTGTAATCCGATTTACATATGTATGCAAAATTTCAGCTCAATCGGAAATCGGGAAGTGAGTCAAATTTAGCCTCAAAGATTTGACATACACCAACAGGGCAAGTTAAATAAAAGCTTGTAATGACAAACATTTCCTTTTAATTTAGTAATTTTTAACTTCGTATTAAAGTAGCCGAAGTAACAGAGCTGTAGCAATCTCGGTTCGATGTTACAACATCAAAGCCGTTATCGTGGGTAATGACGGCCGATAACATCGGCAGATTACACAATATTATACAGATACGCTACTCTGGGTCCACTGGCCGCGTATCCAACGTTATAATCGTTAACGCTCTACGGAGCGTCAACGATTATAACGTAACGACTACGGAACGCTACGGCGTATCGTAGTTATCTCTCTCTATTACTCTTCTTTATTAGTGCGACCGTGTCAGTTGCGTTTCGTTCGCCACGGAGCGTGAACGACAGGCACGTTGGCTACGCGGGCTGGTAAGGTAGGTGACAAATTTGTAGCAATTTCGGTTCCATATGCAGCGTCAAAGCCGTTATCGTCGATAGCATCGGGGTAGATTACACGATGTTATACATATGTATACGCCACTTTCTGTCCGCTAGTAAAGTAGGTTTTTTTTTATACTACGTCGGTGGCAACCAAGCATACGGCCCGCCTGATGGTAAGCAGTTTCCATAACCTATGTACGCCTGCAACTCCAGAGAAGTTAAATCCGCGGTACCGACCCTAACACTCCGCACCCTCGTTGAGCTCTGGCAACCTTACTCACCGACAGGAACACAACATTATGAGTAGGTCTAGTGTTATTTGGCTGCGGTTTTCTGTAAGATGGAGGTACTTCCCTAGTTGTAACAATCAGACAGATACAGAGTTGTAGCAAACTAGATTCGATATACAACGTCAAAGCTTGGGTAATGACGGCCGATAATATCCCAGGGCCGTAGATTACACAATATTATACTTACAGATACTGACAGTACAGTGACAGAGGCTAAGGAGGTAATAGTACTTCCGGAGACCTTGAATGGGAAGAAGTAATATGTGGGAGAATCAACTTTTTAGCGTCACTCATTGCCATGGTTACGATTAGTTGTCCAGGGGACAAAAGTTCATTGAAATACTGATTTTATGGTACTTAAATGTATTAAACTTGCGTTTTTGTGGTCGTTATAACCAATGTCCATAATGGGCCCCCTACGAAGCATGTTAATAGAACGGCATACAACGTCTCTTCAAACAAACTGTGCCACTGTTGTCCCTTGGACAACGGGACAGGATAACAAAACAAAAAAAGTTGATTCACCCATGTATAGCTATGAGCCAGAGGTCAGACAACACAAAAATCACTTCGGCGGCCTGTAATCCATAAAAGAAATTCAGAGGTGAACTATAATAGGTATTCTGTAAAGAATATCTAATAAGTATTGTGTACCTATATATACAATATGTACCTACTAAGTACTATTGTACTTATTATATAGCGTATTTGCTATCGAGAGAGGAAGGTACGATATCGAGTATTTTCTATGTGACAAGTAAGGAAAACTGATAGTTAGATGTGTCTTCTATACATTTTGTAAGCTTAAATTTGAAACTTTGGCTGATTATATATATATCATGTGTAAGTTAAGGAAACAAGATGACATAAATATTGTGTACGAAGTGTTGCTATAATTCCACGGAGCTCGTAGCACAGTTTAACCATGATAGTTTTTTTAGGCAAACGGGCAGACAAATGGCCTGATAAGCGATTACCATCGCCCATCGACACCAGAGGTAACTAGTGCAATATCTACTTTGATATTTTATAATCTGTGCCTCTGGGCGGGGGTGAATCAACTGATCTCGACCGCGGAGATGAAATCAGTAGGAAATGCCCGGAACATTAACTAATGACTCCGGAGATGGGACGCCCGCCGATAGCCCCATTGACATTTATTGTGAATCTTATTGCCAAGGCATAAGGTCCACCAATATCAAGATATAGCTGGGTACAGTAGCCTTCACATATATCGGAGCTGCCGAGGTGGTCAAAAATATCTGGACACGCGCTCTAACGCCTTGACAATAAAGGCAAGTTCAGATATTTGTGAGCACCTTGGCCGCTCCGATATATCTGATGGCGACTTTACTGAGAGCAAATAAATGAGCATTGGTATGTCTTATGTCGTTGAAATAAGGTATAAGTTAGATTACAAGTATCGATGATATTTACCGCCGGTTATTTGGCCAGTCTAACTTGAACTATGAATCCGTAGTAAATATTCGTGATCGAAGAGCGCATTTATAATGGGCCCATAGGCTTTTACTCGCTAGAACTGCTTGGTAGATGATTATAATAACGCCTGCGGTGTCATGGCGTTTTATTTAGTTCATTTGAGGGATAGTGATAGCCATTAGGTACCGTAAGGTACAGTAGCTTGGCTATCGCGTCCCGTATATATAGTAAGTAAGTAAGTAAGTAAATATTCTTTATTGCACCAACAATTTATTATACATTTTACATACATGTAAAACTACAAATGAATTTTAAAGGAAAATAGAACCAGGTAACAACAGGCGGTCTTATCGCTAAAAAGCGATCTCTTCCAGACAACCTTTAGGTAGCAGGAAATTTCGAACTCATACAAAAGTCAACAGGTAGTGCAAGGAGCTAAATATGGAGACTATTAAATACAAACACACATACTACTTATATAAGTATTAAAACAATACCTAATATACTAATAAATATACAATATAATATAATACAATATATATATATATATATAGTATAGAAGGAAGAGATCGCTTTTTAGCCATAAGACCACCTGTTGTTACCTGGTTCTATTTTCCTTTAAAATTCATTTGTAGTTTTACATGTATGTAAAATGTATAATTGTTGGTGCAATAAAGAATATTTACTTACTTATAGGTGTTTGCTGTTATGTCCTACTTTGGAGGCCGTACGGGGGCCGTCCCGGGGGGGGTCTAGAAGTGTTCGGGGAAAACCCGGACACTTTTCATGTAAGGAAGCACATTAAAACTACATGTAAAATTAAAGGTCTTGTTTTTTTAAAATATTATTTTCGGACTCGTCCGGGGAAAAAATGCGATTTACGCCAAATGTTCGGGTTTTTTGAATCTTTGTCCGGGTTTGGCGAAATTCGAGATGGCAGCCCTACATTTATTGTCATTCTAGTTGTAGTACGTCTACGGCTGAAAGACCTTTGCGATGTCTTAGATATATCGTGTATTTATTTACTTTACTGAATTTATTTAGTTAGGGGTATTTTGCGGGCACGTCAGTTACGTTTGCAGATATTATATTTAGAGTTAAGTTAAACGGGCAAGCCATATATTTTGACTAAAGTGTAGTTTGTGAAGTTAGGGCTTGTGGAGTTAGATTCTTGGCTCTACAAGAGATCTGATAACTTTTTGACAGTGCTAGATTTATGGTTTCGTCTTCGCAACATATAACATGATTTTTTTTAATGGGATTATATTTTCGAAAATAATCGCTCCGAAAGAAAAAAAATATGTTCAATGGAAACTATAGCGAATATGATCGATTCAGCCGTTTTTGAGTTAAATATTAAATATTTAAAATATTATAGGACATTACTACACAAATTGACTAAGTCCCACAGTAAGCTCAATAAGGCTTGTATTGAGGGTACTTAGACAACGATATATATAATATATAAATATTTATAAATACTTAAATACATAGAAAACTCCCATGACTCAGAAACAAATATCCATCACACGAATAAATGCCCTTACCAGGATTTGAACCCGGGACCATCAGCTTCGTAGGCAGGGTCACTACCCACTTGGCCAAACCGGTCGTCGCAAAAGTGAGTTATTGCAAAAAATCTTCTCTTATTAGTAAAAAGACGTACAAAGCGCTGCGTAGGTTCTTTATTTATGTAATGTACATGATATTTAACAAATTAATAGCCTCCATTTGGCCTATTCTGACAGAATAGTAACTACGAAACCCTACACTGAGCATGGCCCGACATGCTCATGGCCGATTTTTTAAAAATTAAACCCAACCAAAAATATTTGAAGGGAATTTCAAGAAACTCTCATGAGAATCTGATTAGATGCGATAGATATAATAAATTAAAAACATACGTCATTGTGATTAAATATGTACCAGGATCCAAATATCTTATTCTGACAACTCGAAAATTATTATTATTATTATTATTCGCTCTTCTGGAGCTGACTGGCATTATCAGGGATGATGGCAAGAGGCCTGATGGGGTGTCCTTGGTTCCTTGGAGCTTGGGACGGATGTTAGTGTGGGATGCTATACCTGTGTAGACACACTGGCACCGTCCCACCTCCAACGGACTAAGCTAAAAGCGGGCGCAGCGGCGGAAAGCGCCGAAATTTTGAAACGTAATTAATATAAGAGCCTCGGTACAGAGTACCATTTTGTACCATTTGGCGTTGAAACTCTAGGTCCATGGGGTCCCGGCGCGCACAAGTTTTTTGGAGAAATCGCGAAACGTCTGGTTGACGTAACTGGTGACCGAAGACCTGGCGGCTTCCTCGCATAACGTATCAGTATTGCGATACAACGAGGAAATGCCGCCAGCATCCTTGGTACAATGCCTCAAGGGCCTATTTTAGATATAAGCTAGTTATAGTAATCATCTGTATATATCCTTTATGTATATTGTTATTGTAAATAAATACTTTTAAAACTCGAAAATTAATTGATTAATTTGCAAACGATAACGGTGTTTTGGACTATTGCAGAGAGAGGTGACACACCCCCCCACCCCTCTGCATAGACTGATTGTATGCAGGGGGTGGTCTCCTCTCTGATTCTACGTTGTTTACTTTAATTTTATGTTTATTTGTTTCTGTATACGTTTTAATTTTCAATGGCAACTATATTCTTTTGCCTGTGTACATTTTTTTGTTTCTGATTAAGGCTATATTTTTATCCCGCATTGCAAATTGAAAATATACACACAAAGAAGGTTGTCTTAGCTTACGGCGACGGCCTCTGTCCAGTTCACATAGAACTTGCAAGGTAAAAGCTAATATTTATGTATAAATAAGTCTAGGTTTTGTACTTTTATAATACCTGGTTTCGTTAAGATACCTTACTATTTAGCCTTTATATTATTATGCAGCTCAAAAGGCAGGCTTTAAGGCATTGAATTTTAAGAAATATATATCATACTTTGCAGTGGCGAATCATTCACAGAATTCGATTCCAACCGTCTGTCGACAATTATAGCTCGTTGAGTACTTTCACGATCGGTTCATGGAGAAAAGGAAAGCGATACTAGCTATATATACCTACGAATATATGTGTCAAGCCGCCACTGATACTTTGTTCGAAATAATTATCCAAAACATCTATTTCTTCACATCGGCTGTTTTTCATCCGATTTTCCCCCATTTCCGATTTGATCCCAACCCACTTGAAATAAAAATAATATATCAAGGGGTTGTTTACTCCCCACGAGCACGTCGCGGATAATAAAACTTATTCCTGCTGACATTAAGCATGCCCTAACCAGGGCACTGTTCGACGAGTTAGGGGCATAGCTGGAGATATCGCTATCATTAGGAGTATTTTCCTGACTTATTTATACCTGATGACGTCGTGTCTGGCCTAGTGGGTAGTGACCCTGCCTATGAAACAGATGGTTCCGGGTTCAAATCCTGGTAAGGGCATTTATTTGTGTGATGAGCATGAATATATTTAAGTATTTATACATATTTATATATTATATATGTCGTTGGTCGTTGTCTAAGTACCCACAACACAAGCCTTATTGAGCTTACTGTGGGACTTAGTCAATTTGTGTAATAATGTCCTATAATATTTATTTATTTATTCATTATCTTGCACGCCTCGAAATAATTCATATTAGGCAGGGTATTATAGCTTTAGAACGAAGATGGTATAACTGCCTAGAACTACACACGGAGAACACGTAAAAAAAAATATTATATTTTATCATGTATTTTTAAGTATTTTTTATTAGGCTAGTTACTTATCATTCCGCCCTCGTATTACCTACTAGTACGGCTACCACCAGTTTTGACATTGACATAATTCGCCCACGTCTACATAACTTACTTTCTATGAGTATACATCTCGCTTGCACTAATATGCCCGTACAAACGAGATGCATAGAAAGTAAGTTACGTATACATGATCAAACATGTCAATGTAAAAACTGGTGGTAGCCGTAATTAGTTAAAGCCTGACCAGTATATGATCACGCGCCATATTGCGGAATTTTATTAGAACTAATTTTTTTATACTAAACGGAACTGTCATACTATACATGAGAATAACTGCGCCCTCTTATAACAATGATCATATATTTCTGGTCGGGCTTTAGATAATTTTAAATGTTATTTAATTGTTTAACCATAAATTGTGCCTATATAGATGTCACAATATACCAAAAGATAATTTCGAATACAACCTCGGTTCACCGGCTTGACTCGCGAGGTTGCTTTATCTCGCAAGCAATTCACTCTAGTGGGTATTTTATTTCTCGGAATTCTTATTATTAAAGTATTTTTGAAATTTGTATTAGAAATGTTTTCATCTTTTAATGTAAGTACCTACTCTATTATAATATTTTACGTTGAAGAGCAAAGAAAAACCCTCATTTCTGATTTTGTATTTCTCGTAGAGCATAATAAATTAGGTATGTCAATAGAAACACGAGAAATTTTTGCTCCTATTTTTATACAGATTTATATTTTATTATTGTTGCCCATTACTGAGAAAAATTGGCCAAAAAATGAGATCATAAAGTCAACTTGGGTCGAATTTGTGCATTTAACATTTATACCTTTAAATTCGTTTGACGATTATAATACGATTGATCGGTTTTTTTTCTACTCTTCTCGCGTTGTCCCGGCATTTCGCCACGGCTCATGGGAGCCTGGGGTCCGCTTGACAACTAATCCCAAGATTTGGCGTAGGCACTAGTTTTTACGAAAGCGACTGCCATCTGACCTTCCAACCCAGAGGGGTAAACTAGGCTTTGTTGGGATTAGTCCGGTTTCCTCACGATGTTTTCCTTCACCGAAAATTTAACATTTTTTTTTTTCTACTGCGAATACATAATTCGAATAACAAACGTAGGTATTTGTAGCAAATTTTTTAAGTATAACTTATCATTAAGCAAACAATAGATTAACAACATAAATAATGGATTTATACACAGGATCATAGAGATATAGAACTAGCTTAAATCTAAAATAGGCCCTTGAGGCATTGAACCAAGGATGCTGGCATTTCCTCGTTGTACCGCAATGCTGATACGTTGTGCGAGGAATCCGCCAGGACTTCGGTCACCAGTTACGTCAACCAGACGATAACTTGGAAAGCAAACCCTACCTAGCTTTTATCAAAAAAAAAAAATATTTTTTTCTAGCCTCATTTTACCTAATTGCAGAAGTCTTCTGAACATCGCCTTAAGTAATAATTATGTATGTGATATTAAATGCGTCATGACTGTGACATAGGTAACCCATAATAATAAATATTATAGGACATTATTGCACAGATTGACTAAGCCCCACAGTAAGCTCAATAAGGCTTGTGTTGTGGGTACTTAGACAACGATATATACAAGGTGCCCGTGAGCATTGCGAGAGATTTTAACAGAGCAAAAAATGTTAAATGACTATTTGTGAAATTCGAAAAAAAATTTTTTTTTTCTTCCCTTTTTTTGAACACTCCTGTACATAAAACGTAATTTTTTATTAATAAACACATGACCTAAAATTAACTAAAAAGTTTTTTTGTTTGGGGGTAGCCTCTCGAATACATTTTTTTAATTTTTCGATGTCAATCAATAGGTATGTCCAGACTAGACCTCAAAGTGGCAATACCGCAGTTTGTACCGACTTATGGCGAAAGAATGATTTCGAAAACATTATCTCTGAAACTAAGCCTAATCCAGAAAATTTTACATGACATTTTAGTTTCTAAATATTACCAGGAATGCTTAGTTAAAATGTCTCGCAATGCTCACGGGCACCTTGTATATATAATATATAAATGGGTGTGTACGTTAAATTAAGGTAGGTACAGTACCGTTTGGATTCATAACACTGGTGTATTATTACTGTAACAGTATTGGGTGGCATTAGTTGCGGCATCAATGCAGTCGGCAGTAATGTCGAGCTGCAATACTGCAACCGCAACGCTAGTGGGTCTAAATCCAAATGGTACCTTTATTTTGTTATCACATTGCTATCATATTTTTCTTATTTGAATACGATCTATGGATGTAACATTACAGCAAACCGCCTGTGTGGGGAAATCCGGCAATTTCCGCCTTTATTTTGGGTCTTTGTTCTTAAATTCGCTTCTATCTGTGAAGTTTCGGGCTCAATGCATTGAAAATTATTTTATTACTTACACAGGTTATTTTTCGATATAACTACTACTGTTACTGTTAGTCCCGTTTTAATTATTCTTAAATTTCCCGTTTAAATTTGTATGTTCTTAATTATTATTATGGTGATAAATGGATGAACAAAGCGAATAATTATATAGAGACGATTGGAAAACACTAGAGGAGGCCTTCACCTTCGAGTAGCGAGGGGTTCTTACATTAATAGTACCTACATTACGATACAAGTGCGAAAAATTGGAAATTCAAAACGAATGGCGATAAATTAAAACACGACTGAAGGGAGTGTTTTAAATCGACACGAGTTGCGAATTACTTATTCGCACATGTATCGTACAACGTTTTACACTACATATGGCCCTTTAAATGTTCGACACAGTAACGTAATATCATGCTGATTTTCGCACTAGTGCGGAAAAGTAGCACGATATGTACTGTAATAGTACATTACGATACAAGTGCGAAAAATAGGAAATTCGAAACGAGTGGCGATAAATTAAAACACGACCGAAGGGAGGATTTGGCAAGGGTACCTATAATCTTTAAGCATCGTCAGGTAACTTGTTATAAAAATGAATGCATTGCCCAACGAATGACTTTTGTACTTTGCGGACACGAATGGACATGTCCCAAAGTTAACGGAATTTAATAAAAACACGGTGTATATACGTACAGATGTGTACGCATAATCATACACAGGTCACAGAGGTTATAATGATGATCAATTTTCAAATCTTCATTCAAAAATATTGTATACTTAGGTATTAGGGTTCCGTAGCCAAATGGCAAAAAACGGAACCCTTATGGATTCGTCATGTCTGTCTCTCTGTCCGTTTATGTCACAGCCACTTTTTTCCGAAACTATAGGAACTATACTGTTGAAACTTGGTAAGTAGATGTATTTTGTGAACCGCATTAAGATTTTCACACAAAAATAGAAAAAAAAAAACAATAAATTTTGGGGGTTCCCCATAATTAGGACTGAAACTCAGAATTTTTTTTTCATCAAACCCATACGTGTGGGGTATCCTATGGATAGGTCTTCATTATATTGAGGTTTCTAATATCATTTTTTTCTAAACTGAATAGTTTGCGTGAGAGACACTTCCAAAGTGGTAAAATGTGTCAATGTAACTTCTAAAATAAGAGAATGAACTAAAAAAAATTTGATGTACATGCAAACTTCCACCGAAAATTGGTTTGAATGAGATCTAGTAAGTACTTTTTTTTCAATACGTCATAAATGGTACGGAACCCTTCATGGGCGAGTCCGACTCGCACTTAGCCGCTTTTTTTATTTGTCCGGAGTTTAGTGTTACACCACTTTATCATTTTTCTGACGGCCCGATTCGAACTTTAAGATACGTCAAATATTATCTAATATTTAACCTTTAGATATGATATGGATCGCATATGTCAGTGTCAAAAGTAACGTTTTTGTTTGAAGAAACGTCGGTTTTGACACTAACATATCCGATCCATATCATATCTATAGACCTAATATTTGACGTATCTTAAAGTTCGAATCGGGCCGTCAGAAACGTTCCATATCATGTCTATCATTTCCCGATTTCAGTTCCAAGAGAAAATTTCAAGTTGTTTATTTCCACAGCCCACAGGTAATCCATTATTTATGTCGTACCTAGAATTTATTACACGCACGTGTACGTGGGCTTGGTATTTACAATCGGAAGGTACCTACCTGAAGTTTGGTAATTATTAATACAAAATAGCTGCCACTAAAAGTTTATATACAGGTGTCGTTTTAATAACAAAACTTCTGTAAGACACAGATATATTAAATACAAATACTAAAACGGGTCACTAGGGTCGGGATTAAGTGTGGAAGCTGATCAGTAGACCTACCAAGATTCGAGTCTATAAGACTGTAATTAGGCCACTTTTGATGTATGGGTGTGAAGCTTGGACTCTGACTCAGGAAGAAGTGGGCATGCTTTTAGTGGTGGAGAGGAAAATCAGGCGGAAGATTCTGGGGCCTCTCAGAGATGAAGATGGAACTTGGAGGCGTACGAATAATAGGGAGCTAGAGGAGCTGGCTGCGGTGCCCAGTATAATTGGCGATATCAAAGCCACCTCCGCTGGCTCGGTCACCTGGAGAGGATCGAGCTGTGAGAAGAGCGACCACTTGGGAACAATTCCGATGCACACATCAAAATGAACCCAATACCCTTGTCACTATGGTTCAATTTAACATGCGGTGGATCGTGCAGTTGGAAACGGAATGATATTTTATGCCGGCTATACACACTGTTTAAGAGACCCCAAGACATGTCGAGAATGAGTGTATACATACTTCTCCCTTCGGGTCGGAGCGGTGCCGAGATTTTCGGCGAGAGGCGCTCGACGAGTGTGTACAGGCATTATATGAACGGTCGAAAGGTTCAATAAACCAGCTAAAACCAAGTTTACCCATTAGAAATTACAAGCGCGTATCAATGAGTTCATAAAGAAATAACGCGAGAACATTAATTTTAATTCGAACAAAATCAATTCCATTGAAATTCCATCGAGTTTCGAACTGAGCAAGTTTTATTTGAGTTTCGTGTTTTCCGTCTTAGCAGTGGCAGTTTCGTTAACTCGTTATGAAAACTTGACGATTTCGTAGTAGTCAATGAGCATTTATCATTTCGTTGGGGAATTCGTAAACTTACTTGAGATATTGGAATTACAGGGTTATAGACTGAGCGAAAGTAATGGTCTCTGTTTCAGCTTTGGCAAAAAAAATTGTATGTCCGGATGTTCTCGTCTATAGGTGGCAATTTCGAACGGGACTCCCTCTGGTCGCATAATAATTTTAGTCATATTTTTAATTGTCGGAACACTTTATGCATAAATTTTTTTTTGTCAGAATTATACCCGAGCATAACTGGGTTTTTGTCATAAATGAGTTATGTAATCATTTTTATAGTCATAAATTTAATTCGCATAAAATTTTAGGTTAGGTTCGTTAGGTATGCACAAAAAATATATGACAACTGCTATGTAAGTCAACAAATATTATGGCTAAAAATGTATGACACAATATAATATGACTTTTCATTTGTATGCGCAATGATGGTTATGACACAAGTGGTTATGCGTATCAAAGATGTGACTTGAACTTTTATTCAACCCAATATGGACCCTTATCACGACATAAATGATTTATGATATGCTCAAAGATCAGCAACGCGCTTGCCACCCCTCTGGTGTTGGAGATGTCCATCATCCACCGCTTCGTGTAATAGTTTGCATCATACACCATAAAAAGTAATTTCTTTTTTGACGTGACAACGTCTTATAATTCGATGGAGCCGGCTGCACGCACGAAAAAACATGACTCATGCGGCGTTACCTCGCTCTGAGTCGTTCCATTTAAGGCTTGAAGTGCAAGCGAGAGCGCGCAACGAGCGACAAAGAGGCAGAATCGGCCTTCGCGTTCGGCAGCGTTCGACATCTGTCTCTCTCCTACTTGAGTGAGCGATGCGTCCGCGTGGACAGCTGCTATACAATAATACATTTACATATTTTCGTCAAGTATGAAGTGAAATATATCCATACAAAATATCTATCAAACAAATAAAATTAAAATTTTCTTTTGAAAAATGAAACCATTCCATCAGTACCCCTAGTGTAACTAAATTCGATTTTGAAACGTGACGTACGCGTTTGCGTTTAGTCTCATTTTGTATGGGTTTTTGAACAGCGCGCCAAGCGGGACGTTTTGGAAAGTCAAAAATCTCATAAGGTGCGTTCGGGTAAGTTTCGGACAATTTTAGGTGTTTTTTGTTGATGCTGATAGAATTTTATTCTCTCAGCTTGTGTATACGCTACGAGCCTGATTCATATATCAAAATAAAGAGAAAGAACTAATCTACTGCGTGTAATTTTATTAAATCCCTACACGTGCAGGTAAATGTGTAATGAGTGTTTAAAAATGAAAAAAAAATTTTTTCGGCCTCTGTGAATTTTTACGTGGTGGTGTAAGAACGGACGGGTCTGTAAAATCGATTCTATTACTGCTAGTAGAGAGTTCATTATAGAGAATAATCCGACTTTATCCGCTGACAAACATATATAGTAGATTTGTACAAAAGTATAGGAAACAAAAGTTTCCGGAGCTATTATATTTTTTTCGACTTTTTCCGTCCGATCTTACCCGAACCACCCAAAAACACAGAAATTGTGGATCTCAAACTTTTTATCGTGGGGTCAACGACCTACAAGTGTTGGGTCAATAGCCGTATCTACAAGCGCTAAGAAAATCAGGAAAGTGTTTTTTACTAAAACTAAAATAAATACAACCATTGTAAATCAGTCTCGAGTTTTACTCAACATTCATTATATACTTTTAATACAAATGTCAGAAAACTCAAAATGTGTGTACCTAAGTAATTAGAATTAGATATACCTAATATCTTACTTAGAGATCAATCTTATTTGGTACACGCAGTTTTTTGGCTTCTTTAAGTTTACTAGTTTAATTTCAGTCGAAATAATTGAACACGATTGGAGTTTTACTTATTTATAATAATAAACATTCTAAATCGAAATAATTAGGTAAAATATACCATTTTGTCAACAATAAACCAAGCGTAACCGAACCATAATTTATACCTTGAGTGCAGGATAAGCTTGGATTGACAAATAGAAACAACTTGAAATTGCACTAAGTATGTACCTACACGTATTAATAAATCTTCTCTCTTATTAACATCAATTATCAAAATAACTAGCTGTAAAGATCAAGCTAGGAGAATGACATAATAAATATAATGACAGCGCCATCTATTCTTATAATTTGGAACTAAATCTTTTCTTTATATAAAAATATACATTTTTAAGCTTAAGAACAAAAAGCAATAAAATTCTAAGCCCACACTCAAAAGGTATACGAAAACCATTGAGAAGTTCCACTATCCTGATCCTGACTCCATGATCAGACTATAACACAATAATCAACATCATAATTGAGCTTCCTTATAATCCGTGTAGATTCAAAGTTTGGGAATACCTGACAGTTTCAGATCAAATAATTTTCATCCGATCTTTCACTACCTCGGGTAAGACCGGATCTCAGCCTACAGTAGCCGTAGCCCAATTTCAATTATACAGATATATCACAAATTTAATAAAACTAATATGTACTATGTAAAAGAAACAATAAACGCAACTACTTACCAAATAATGCCAAAACACTAGCGGAGTGTATTTTCGGACACACGATTTCTTCTAGCATTTTACTTCGCGGCACATAACACGCGACTCGTCGGTCGGAGCGACCAGTGCGGACTGAAGAGGGGAGCAGAATAAAATGGCGCATCACGTGGGGTTGCCAGCATTTAAAAAAGTCCACAAAATAAGGGTACAATCAAATAATACGATCATACCCGATGTCCGGGATTACCCGAACGCACCTTACAAAATGACACTTAACGCAAACGCGTTCGTTACGTTATAATGTCAATCAAAGTTACACTAGGGGTACTGTATTTTCTTTTGACGTTGTCACGTTCAACTATAGTCAGTAAACCGACTTTACAGACAACCGGTTTTATTACATTATATTTATTTTATTTTTATACACTCGTTGCATTGTGAATAATGAATTTTCTCGAAAATGTATGGGTTGTCCAACATAATGCAAGCTTTTTGGCTTAAAACAGCCATGCCGTCGGCCAAGCCTTTCTTTAACTCTTTTTACCATCGCGATGCAGTTGGCTGGATTCAGTCCAAATGTTTTGATTCATTTGATACAATATACAATTTATAAGATATACTTAGTTAAAAATGTGCATTCACAAAAGTCGAACTTAGCGAAAAAAAAAACTTCTTTTAGATGTAATAACAGGGTTGAGTTGAGGGTCATTTTTTGTCTCATTTTAAAATATCCCGCGATATTATAACTGAAGCTTGTAATAATATGCTTATTTTTATTTAAAATATTAGTAGTTCCACGCAAAAGTAACATTAATTATTTGTTTATGAAAAAAAAATTCAAATAAACGTCAATGCAATTGAGAGTAATTCGAATTATTTTTTTTAAGCATTAATGCCAATTAATAGTTAATTAGATTGACAACAATGTAATCGTCTCAAAAATTCAATTCTAACTAACTTTAATTACACTGATGCGTTATGAAATTGATTAATTGCGGAATTAATGGTTGATGTAATTGACACTGGTTTTATTGTTGTGTTTGTGTCGGTGTTATTCGAGCATACCTAATTATTAGTTGTTAGTTGAATATGCTCCATGCATTTGCAGAAACAATAATGTTCTTTGCTAACGGCAATCAAAACCCGCCTTGCCGTTCAACTAAGCTAAAGTGCCGATTCAGTATTGAAGTCGACATGCGTTCTCTCAACTTTCTTGTAATATTGATGTGTACGTACCGTAAACGGTTGCCTTCCTTCTTACAGGACTACAAACCGGGCCTTGCGTACACCACAGTATCAAACAATTCCCAAAAATAAACTCATTACCATCTTTCAAACTACCGGTAACATGGAGTTACTAGTTAATCGCGAGGAAACATTGATTATTGTTTGAGAACGCGATGAGAAATTTATTTCATTTATTTGTTTCAAACATATTTACATGACATTACAGTGCGTCATGAAGTTATATAAATTAACAGCTTAAAACTACACACCAACAGTTGAGGGTCTAGTATCCATCATCTCACAGAATCTCAGGCATTCACTTCTCACAGCTGCCGATCGCCATGCAATCAAGTCTCACTCCGGTGCTAATGTCAGGAGCACATTAAATTGTGAGACAGAGCGAAGCAGTAGAGAATTCATGCGCGACAGAGCGCGCGCTGCCGGTACCACCAAAAGATCGCGTTGTCAAGGTCTTCATGCAATTCTACGAACGTGTCGAATCCTAGGAACACATGATAAACGCGTTCAGAAATCAATTCCTTATTGTTTAAAAATCTATGAGTAATGATTCCTCGCCATTCAAAGTAAGTCCAGTTTACCAGTAGTTTAGAAGATGGTAATGAGTATATTTTTGGGAATCGTTTAAAGCTGTAATGATCTGATGATGTACTCAAGGCCCAGTTTGCAGCCCTGTAGAAAAGAAGACTACCATCTGCTAGAGTGAGATGATAATAATTACCTATATTACTTCACTCTAGCGTAGGTGGCTCCTGACTTTGAAGAACTGTAATCAGAGTCATGCGTAAGTTAAGGTAATGGTTGGCCAATTATCCTTATATAGTGAGTGCTCCTATACTTCGAAGTTCATACTTCGAAGTATAGGAAAAATTCCACCAAGTCGGTACCTGCGCCTATACGACGATTACAAGTGTTGTGTATGGGTTAAAGGCCTTTTTAATCATGGAAAGAGAAAGTGCTGTGAGAGTAGAAGGATTTTTAAATATTACAATCAAATAAAAGGCCTTTAACCCATACACAACACTTGTAATCGTCGTATAGGCGCAGGTACCGACTTGGTGGAATTTTAAATATTATAAATATTACAATGATGTAATATTTAAAAATCCTTCTACTCTCACAACACTTTCTCTTTCCATGATTAAGAAGGCCTTTAACCCATACACAACACTTGTAATCGTCGTATAGGCGCAGGTACCGACTTGGTGGAATTTTAAATATTATAAATATTACAATGATGTAATATTTAAAAATCCTTCTACTCTCACAGCACTTTCTCTTTCTATGATTAAAAAGGCCTTTAACCCATACACAACACTTTTAATCGTCGTATAGGCGCAGGTACCGACGTGGTGGAATTTTTCGAGCAAATTTTCACTTAATTTAGTAGTCTGCGCTAAGTCTGCTCTCAAATTTTATATGATACCTACAAGGCCATGTATTCACTGCCAAATTGGTAAAAATTTTGCGTAGAGTTCTCTAAATGCTTTTTAGAATCGGTCAATAGTAGATTGTTAACCAAGGGATCAAAGGCACTCATTTCCGTCGAGGTAGTTTGGCGCTCGCACGTAGAGTGAGAGCGCCAATAGTACGAGACTGAAATGGTGCCTATCACCCGAGCTAAACACTCTACTTTTCATTTCGAAAACGAGAAAAGTAAAATACATGTGTATTTCAAAAAAAATGACGAGTATAAACTTTTATAGTGTCTCTTTAGGGTACTTTCAATTAACAATTTAGGTAAAAATATCGTGATGGTTGTAATTGGGAATCAAATATTAGAATGGAAATTCTGCAACAAATACATTTAATATAAAATTTTGATTACTTGTCGTTATATAAACAAAGGAAACGTACTGGGAAAGTAAAACGCTCGAGTGCAAAAACGTATCATTTTCTGCAAACTTTTAGAACAACAACTACCCATTTTCAAAGGATGAGAAATGAAAAGTATTGACTATTCGACAAGAGACTTCGAATAGGCCAGTTTTCAGAAACGGAGGGTATCGGCTGCCGACAGGGCGAAATTGGTTTATACTCGTACCTTTGTCTTATTGCTTTAAACCCAAAAAGAATCGCATTCCGCTCGCGGTTCGGTTAGAATCGATAAATATTTAGGGTTCTGAATAGGATTGCCGCCGTTTCGTTACGGGACGTTGGTTTGGATAAATGAGATTTCTGTTGTTGTTAGACTTGTGATTTGAGTGACTTTCGATATATTTTTAAAAACAAGATTTTTTTATACACTACACTATATTTCGTTTAGGACTTTCTGCCTTAAGAGGCTGTCAATACCAAAAGCGCGAACACTGTCTATTTGTACCGGACTAAATGAGATAGCACTGTCGCATGTTACTGGGCCTGGGCAAGGGAATAATAAGAAAATTATTTAAATAAAAAAAAGTGGATTATTAGTGTAATATTTTACTCGTTAGCGGTTTAGATATAAATGTTTTGAAATTGTGATTTTAATTGCAGACCCATAAGTCAAAACAATAAAGACATAGAACCGTTTAAATGTGATTTTAAGACCAATTTTTGCAATTATTTTCTATCGAGCCGATTTCGTTCAATCATGTATCCAGTACAACCACGGTCTTTGAAATATAATTAATATGAACATATATTTTTCTTAATTGACTAAAACAAATAGTCTTTCTTAAAAAACTGTTCAAGTAACATCAATTTCGAGGACATTGGGTGTTGACAGCCTCTTAAGACCCCGTGGGTTCAGGTTCTTCTCTCACGCTCAATGAGCATAAGCGTGAGCGAAATGGCTGAGCTTGCTCGGGATCGCGGATACCATGTTTTTGAATTTTGATCATCCATCCATCTTGACTTAAATATTTGTATGCCTAATGGCAAAACATGGTGATACGCTACTATAATTATAAGACTTATTATGTATCTGTGTTTACAAATAAACGTATTGATTGATTGATTGATATTTTTTCAGTTTTAACACAGTAAAAAAAGAAATCGATAAGTTCTATCAAAAGTAAAATTGTGCATTTTTAAAAGCAATTTTCATATTTTTAGCTTTTGTGCAAAAAAAATACATATTTTAAGTTGCGTTTTAGGCCGTTCGTGATCTTTTTCTTGTGAGCAAATGACAAGAAATCAGTACCCCTAGCGTAAATAAATTCGATTTCGAAACGCGTTTGCGTTTAGTCTCATTTTGTATGTGATTTAGAAAGAGCGCGCCAAGCGGGACGTTTTGGAAACTCAAAATCCTATACAAAATGAGACTTAACGCAAACGCGTTCGTCACGTTATGATGTCGATTAAATTTACACTAGGGGTACAGGTTTCGAATCGATGAAGTTACTTTATTAAATTTTTGGCTACCGTGTTCGGTTCGGATACAACTATTCTAAAACTCTGCTGGCGGAACCTACTGTACCTTAAAGCAGGGATCGGAACCGGTTTTTTGGAAAAACTCTGAAATAAACATATATTTCGGTTTATTTTATACTCCAAATATAGGACTCGGTTGTGTTTTTAGATAACGACTTTCTATTATTAGATTGCCCAATTAGAAATGAAATAATTAACAAAGAACGAAAAAATACCGTTTTCGTTCCCATACAAAAAATACCGGTTTCCGATCCCTGCCTTAAAGTTCGCTAAAATGTAGCTGTAATTGTGACGCCACTGTGGAACAAACGTCACCAACGGACATAAAATCTATTCCTATTAATATAATTGCTTGCCATAAGGATGTCTTGGCAGGTTATTCATATAAATATACAAGCAAATCTCGTACTCTCTCGTACAAAGTGGGTCGTTTTGCCGGCCGCGGTCACAATTGTATAAATGCGAAAGTAACTCGCTCTGTCTGTTGTAACCTTACGCATAAACCGCTGAACCGATTTAGATGAAATTTGGTATGAAGATAGTTTGAGGCCCGGGAAAAAACATGAAATAGTTTTTATCAATCCTCGTCATTCCACGCAGAGGAAGTCCCGGGCCGAAGCTAAAATAATAAGCATAAATAGCTGAGTAACAGGTAAACACAGTTCCTATATCTTTAAATACATTTTTAATTTTTAATTGACGTTTTTAATTGCTCAATCCCTAGTGTAAGGCGCAATCTAGTCAATCAGTGCTTCTAAATAACATGTTGCAGGTAGTGATATGCTATGGAGTGTGATCTGTAACTTTAATGTATTTGAGCCCGGTCCATGTTGTTCATCTAAATGCGAATATAAGTTGTTTATCTTAGTGTAATTTCATAAATTATAAGTGTTCTTGCTTATTGCTCATATCTATTTTTTGGTCTCTCTTTTTTTATTAATTGCAACCTTGATATATTTCATATTGTAATATCTTGTGTCACATGTGCTTTTGTATCTCGTGTGTACTTTGTAATTATATATACAGTTTCTATTTGCGAGTTCCTATAATTGGCTCTGTACTACTATCTAAAAAGTTTAATGTATTTCTTATAGCTGTTGGAATTCCTTGTATAAATAAATAAATAAATAAAAATAAATAAAATAACCCTTCTGATACACAAATACTCTAGTAAATAAAGCTCCATCAGCAACAGTGAAACGCTTTTAAGCCAATCATAAAAGTGCCGTGGCCGCCGGCTGTCGAGTCCTGCGAGGATCGATCACTGGACACTATGGGAATGGTCGGACGGGCGGCGATATTGCGAGTAGAGCTGCGGCGATACATATAGGTTTATACAGACGATATCTACATCTACACATTGTGTATGCTTTTTATTGTGTGTGCTTTTTTTTTGTGTGTGTGCTTGTAATTCATATAGATTACTGGGACACATATATTCAGTTGTAGCTAAAGTTGCTTACTGGTCCATGGCTTCCCAAACAAATTCACAAGGCAAGTTAAATCGTGGATACGTATAGTAACGATTGATCTGTCTTATCATCAAATTTCGTTATCATAATCAGAACGTGTCACTAATATTGCATCTACCTTTCTTTAATACATAAATAAATAAATATTATAGGGACATTCTTACACAAATTGACTTTTGTTGTGGGTACTCAGACAACAATATTTTGCTGTGCGAGGCAGTGAGTTTCTGAATAAACACACACTTGAGGACTGCTAACCATCTAAGTGAAGCCTAAATCTATCAACCTAACAAAGAGAAGGGCTCTATTAAGATTAGAGCCCACGTTGGCCCATTGCGAATTGGAGTTGGAGTTGTAAGCAAATATTTTCCTTGCAATATTTTCCGCAGTTGAAAAACTGATGGCAAAATTAATTTTTAACAAGCAGTAACGTCTGCGAACGATGCTATTATTATTCCCTTTATTTATTTTTGGTCTTAGCTAGGTCATTTATAATATGAATATAAAAGTAAAATATAAAAGCACTTACAAAACAATACAAAATATATATAAACACATTATAAAAAACCTATCCTAGGGTGCCGCCAGCAGCGGGGCAGGGCCCAAGCTGCCGGTGGTCAGGGCCGCAGAGAGAGGAACCGGCGGACTATCCGCGCCGTGTCCAAGATCACCGCCTTCTGCATCTGACCCTTGATCCAACCATCTATTATTATTATTATTATGTGGTTCTTTAATTTTCTCAGTACTCCAGGGAGAACTGGTGTAATGACATGCACGGGCCGAAGCCAAGTGCATCTTATATTAGTCGTCTCTAGAATTTTGGTCGTTCTGGCCTTGGTTTTCAATTTGGGGTAGAGTTAAAGATGCTTGGATGATTGGTACACGTTGGTTATTTGTTTCAGGAAGTTGTAAATAAGTCTGTAGAAATTTTCGAACTATTCGGCACGTGTTCAAAATCACGGCTTTCTGCATTAGTATATATGATGATGATTATTATTATTAAATTTATTCTAAGCTCAATAGAATCGTTCGCAAACGTTTCTGCTTGGTAAAAAATATTTTTGTATCGTAAAATATCGTAACTGGTGAATTTCCAGTATGACTTGGAACTCCGGTAGCCATTTAAGAAGTGTAACGTTCTTACGGTAGATGTCGGTCTAGGGCCCCTAGACCCATATGGTGGGAAAATTTGCTGGCTATGGATGAGATCTTGGTGGCTCAGTTGGCAGAGCGCTGGAGTACCGATCCAGTTGCCGTGAGTTCAATTCTCACCCAAGGCAGTAATTTTTCTACTTTTAAATTAACGACGAATATCAAAAGTTATTCATGCCATATTTACAGTAATGTTTCTCCGTTGAATTTAACCTTCTTAGAAACTTACTCTGTTAGCGCAGTAACCCAAAATAAGACTTGACCTCCGTCACCTCCGACACAAGACAGCGTTACATTTATCGACCTTGCGCTACTTCTCGCCAATTGTTGGCTCGGAGTTCAGATACGCTTCCACCATGTCACTCCAGCGATATCTAGGGCGTCCGACAGGACGTTGTCCTGCTAGGTGGCCTAGCTACCCTCTTTTAACACAACGGTCTTCATCCATTCTCTCAAGGTGGTCTAGCCAATGGAGTCTATGAGCCCTCCTCCTACCTTTGTTGTTAGATTTAGTTACTACATCTTCAATTTCACGGCTCCTAAGGACTGTCCAGCTTCAATTCGGTTTATACCCTTAAACTTAAGTCTCGACGCGGGAGAAGACTGTTCGCTGTGGGCGGGGTGCGTACCAACAATGCTCCCACGAATTATCTATTCAAAGACCTGATGTTGATGTCTTTTATGACTCACCAGGCTCGTTTTCCACAGCTCTATATATGTTTTTAAGTGACTGTACCTAGTTTGTAATGTTGTTATTTGTGTATATTGTAAATAATTCGGAATATTATTATTTAACGTGTAAGCGCTTTGGTATCTGAACTGGAAGCTTGTGTGAATAAACAATAAAATAACGCTTGTTACGGAGAATTTGCCTTTAGCTAGCAGCATATTTTTATTTGGTGTCAGAGGATCTGTCAAATATCCATCTAATATCCCTAGATTTTAGCACGTGTCTACAATTATCGAACCTCTCACGTAACCCTTAAACTGACAATATATAGTGCGAGGCGTCAAAAGGCGATTGAATCTAACCGCGGTCCCGTAGGGTAAGGTGCCGGGCACTTGCTACATGTTCCCGTAATAATGGACTCAGACCGCATGGTTACGAAGTTCCCCTTATGATTTGTCCACGTGTACGTGTCTGCTTAAAATGTAACGAATTTACGAACGCATTAGAATCATCTAATATCAATTGTACAATGATTGAATTAGTCTTAGGTATACTAATACTTCAAAATATCGCAATTTCGCAAAATAAAATCTTACCTAAGTTGTAAGGTTCGAGCACCAAAGTTCGGGAAATACCTGTCAGTATATTTTTATTGATAGCTTAGATAATGCGTTCCGGTTGATGGGGCTGCCGCGCTTTTGCAGTGCGTCATAGATGTTTGCCGACGCGCGCGTAACCTGAGGGCCTACCGCGAGCCACGTTCGACGTGTTGCCTCTCTGTCGTACTTGTTAATTCGTACGTAAGTGTGACAGGGAGGCAACACGTCGAACGTGGTTCGCGGTAGGTACTCTGTTTCAAAGCAGCAATGCGCCTGCGAGCCGCAGCGCTAGTGAGTAGTCCCAACACCATCCTATGATTGCGGACAGGATTGGCTGTCCGTACATTATGCACTGTTGTGGGCTTCATTAGCCCAGTAACATTGATTTGTTGTTATTTTAATTAAGATATTTATTGTTATTAACTTAGTTATTAACTTTTATTATACATAACTAACATTTTATGAGCCACGAGCTTGAAATAAACGTTAATTTGTTTTTTTTTTTAGATGTAAGTACATCTTCTTTTGCATTAAAAGTATTACTATTGTGGAAATAGATTTAATAATTGTCTGTACATTTTGATGCCATTTCCGTTCATTCCTTAGAAGCCAACAATAAACAACAAACAATAACCAATTCCTAAAAAATGTGCCCTCGAAAATAAAATCAAATTAACGTTCCATTCATAACCCTTGTGTGGACACAGCATAAAGCTCTGCAAATGACGTCTCACGTGTCTTAACATAGCATTAATACAACACAAGAACCAATTAAATTGCCGAAAGGTCACGGTGCGCGGCATAATTGGTGACTCAATTAGTAAGGGCAAATTGCCGAAAAGTTTCGAATTACGGAGTAAGTTTTGAATTACTGGGGGAGGTTTATGTAATAGATTATTGGAGGGTAATTGTCAATAGCTTAACTGGAAACATATTAACAGGAAAGACGGCGGAACGAAGACGGTAGGTATAATGTTTACTTAGGTCATTCTAAAGCTGTGTATGAGTGTTATTATGCATAGTTACAAACAAGTGAATGTCCATAATTTATAAAACAATATTATAGGTAAAAAACTTAAGTAAGTCACCTGTTGTATGTAGTTGTGGCGTGTTCGAATAGACAATACATGTTTAAAAGACACACACAAACAAAACAAATGTCTATTCGAACACGTCACAACTACATACAACAGGTGACTTCTTAAGTTTTTTACCTATAATGATTTTGATGAGCATTCCTGAAAGGTTATTTTAAAGAAAAAAATATTTTACATAGTAATTAATTTTAGGTAAGTTTTGCAGTTGGCACGTTATTCTTTTGATATTTAGAGATTTTAAATTTAGGTTTGAAAGTTATTTCCATAGTCTTACTATTGCCTATGTGCATGTTTATTTTTAATATACATTTAAAAAAATACTAAAATACTGCTTTAATTCCTCTATTTTAATATTTTTAAGTGTACTGGTAAACCTTGCATACATAAATAAATAAGATAAATACATTTTATAGGACATTATTACACAAATTGCCTAAGTTTTTTTGGATACTACGCCGGTGGCAAATCAACATGCGGCCCGCTGATGGTAAGTAGTCTCCGTAGCCTATGTACGCCTGCAACTCCAGAGGAGTTACATGCGCGTTGCCCAGTAACACTCCGCACCCTCGTTGAGCTCTGGCAACCTTACTCACCGGCAGGAACATAACACTATGAGTAGGGTCTAGTGTTATTTGGTTGCGGTTTTCTGCAAGGTAAAGGAGGGGGGAGGGGGTAAGTGAGGAGGGGTGGTACGTATTAATAAATCCAATACATGTAAGGCAAGCAGTAACTGAACGTGAACTATACTGATTAATTTAGGTACATACTCGATGCTCATATAATTTACTTAACGAATTTCAGGCAAATTGCTATGGTTCCAGTAAATACGCCGCTACGTAATTAGTTGTTCGCTACATCGCAAAATATACTTTTAACTTCACATATATTAGTATATTTTTTTGTAAAAGCAACCTTAGCACACTTTGTATAAAGTGCACTTTTAAAAACGCTTCTAAAGCAGTTGAGACTTTTGGAAAGTACGTTGATATTGACTGTTAACTCCCGAAATTCGCATAATAATTACGTTAATTTTAATTACCACTTTACTACAAGCTATATATGGTTCTTTTTCGATTCAATCGTTAACTGAAATACGATGTTTGGAAAATTAGTGTTCGCTATTCTGAGATTTGTTAATCAAAATCTCGAGTTGCTTCATTCTCCCAGCTCTTATCGGTTTCATTACAAACGAGGTATTTATAACTTCAAAAAGACGATACCTGTTTGTTTACTGAGTTCATATTTCCTTTTGTATATAAAATCTAAATTAAATTTAAATGTCTCTCAATTTTCTTGTAATTTTGGTATAAAAAAATTCTATGTAGAATAATTTGTAGATATGATTGGAGTTCAACAATCGCCTTTACAAATACCTTACAACAATTTGAGAATAAGGGTTTTACTGTATAAGAGGCTTTGATTTGAACTACTCGTACTTATTAATATAGAAAACACCCATGACTCAGGAACAAATATCCGTGCTCATCACACAAATAAATACCCTTACCAGGATTTGATCCCGGGACTATTGGCTTCATATACCCACTAGGCCAGGTCGTCAAGATGGGACTTAATATTTAAGTTGACATGATTTTACATTGTTTACTTATTTTGTATTTAGTTCTATTCTTGAAATTTTTAATTGTAAAATACTGACGATCATAATATAAATTCGTGTAGAATGACATCGCATATTTTTTACTGTCATCATTCGCTTGCCCTTATCCCATTCATTTGGGGTCGGCGCAGCATGTCTTTTTCTTCCATATCTTTCTGTCACCCGTCATCTCATCATTCACTCATATTTTTTACTGTATTTTATTATTATGAAATTCAAATTCAAAATTCAAAATTGTTTATTTCTTTCAAAAACCATAAATATTTATTATAGGACATCCTTCCAAGTCCAATCCAAGTCGTCCCGCCATAAAAAAAAAAAAAAAAAATGTTTGTAACCACGGTAACCACGATACAGGCTTTGCCTAGTGTGGGGACCATCGTTAATCTTAGGCTTTAACATTAAGATTTTAAACCTTTACTGTAAAAGGAATATCCTGTGGCTGCAGCGTAAAATGGAAATAAATAATTTTTAATTTTTTTTTTTTTTTAATCTCTTCCTCGGTCTGCCTCTGCCACGACTATTCTGGGGATGCCAGCTAGTGGCTATTTTGGCCCATCTGTCATAATTCATCCGACTGACATGTCCAGCCCAGTCCCACTTTAGCCTAATATATATTACATACTAATAAATAGATAGAAAATCATGACTCAGGAACAAATATTTGTACTCATCACGCAAATAAATGCCCTTATCGGTATTATGACGTTGATTCCGTCACTCATTTTATCAAGGAAATTAATAGATACAGCGACAAACAACGATACAGTACCAGTAATGCAGCTGCAGTAGACATCCGAACGTCACCTTAAAGTCTAATCTAAATAGACGGTTCAAGAACTTTCATGCGATTTTCTTTACACTGCGGTATTTTGTCCATTGATTTAATGAATCTGTTTAACAATGTATCCTCTTTAGTTTCAATGTATTGTCTTGATTCCTCTAAATGGGGCTTTAGACGACTGGACCGATATAATAGACCGTTCACTAAGTTATTTTACCTTACCTGTAGGACGTAGGTACTAAGCAAAAATACCTAATGAATCATTTTATAACTCAATAACACAGACCACCAAACAAATTTAGACTTTATACATGATACAATAAAGTTAAAAATGAACTGAAAAGTTGATAACAGGGGTTGATGGCAACTATAACTAATGGCTTTCAGACACCTTTGTAAACACATTTATTCTCCCTTATGGACGGTTTTTAGCGCGTGCATTTTTAACGGAAAATATCAGATTTATAAGCGTCAATGTACCGTCTAAATGTATCAATATCTTTGATAACAACGATTTGCTTCAACAACAAAAAAATAAGAGCTTTGTCAAATTTTTCTGTTCAGTGGGTTAGTGGCTAAAATCTTGGTTCCTGGTCGTCTTTTGACAAAGGAGATATGTTGGACTAATAAGGAATGTGATTACTTGTATTTCGATTAGGTAATGAAAATCTGCAAAGAAATCCGAATGCTCCTGTGGCATTCCTGGGTTATGTTTTTAACTTTTCTGAAGTTCTGATGAACCGAATTTAAACTGTCGTCAGTTATACCATGTCATATTAACAGTAAGGTACGTATTTAGGTCACTAGATAAGTTTTGCAATAGACAAATATGAAACAGAGGTGGCTTATCGCATATATTTTTTAAAACTCTATTTCTATAGACAATGTTTGTCTGGACAACATTTACTTAGTTTTTAAATTTACTCATTAAAAATGGATTTAAAATTTGCAAACGGCGGCGCGGGCTAAGGACGACTTACGCATATTTTATACAACATTTTCATATCACACAAAGTTTAGATTTTTTAATAAGTAAATTTAAAAAGAAAGTAAATGTTTTCCAGCCAATCATTGTGTATGGAAATATAGTTTTAAAAAGTATATGTCATCGGCCACCTCCTTTTAATGGTATTGGGGTTGATTTAATATACCATACTTTATATTTTGGATATTAAAGGTCAGTAATTAGATGTAATCACTGTTGTATAGAAGAGGTCGGTACTACTTTGGTGTCGGTAGAGAAAGGCGCATGGCGATTTATATAATTGATATTTATTATCGCAATTTTATTAGGTATGGTGCGTTATATCGCTTAACACGGTCGTATCAGTGAAAGAATAAGGATCAAAGTCAAATGGCGTTCTAAAAGTTTTAATCATGTATCTAATGGCAAGAAATTTACTGTGGCTACAAAGTTTTCTTTGATAATCCACCTCTATTTCAAATTCTCTTTGCTAATAATACGTGAGTTAAACTTCTAATAAAGCTAGTCAACTATCCAGTCAGCAGCGTTGTCGCGCCACAATACTGTGGCAATAATAAAATAAATAAATAAATATTATAGGACATTATTACACAAATTGACTAAGTCCCACAGTAAGCTCAATAAGGCTTGTGTTGAGGGTACTTAGACAACTATATATATAATATATAAATATTTATAAATACTTAAATACATACAAAACACCCATGACTCAGGAACAAATATCCATGCTCATCACACAAATACATGCCCTTACCAGGATTTAAACCCGGGACCATCAGCTTCGTAGGCAGGGTCACTACCCACTAGGCCAAACCGGTCGTCAATAATGCTAATATAATATAATACTCTGTATCTTTAGGTATTTAAATAAAAGTAAACAAAATCTACCCTCAAATGGCTGAAATGGATGAAAACATTACATGAGCAAATAATGGTGGTTAAAGTCAAATCGTTCAGTGACAGATCTAGACGAAACAATAAACATTAAAACTACCCGAAAATTTAGATAGATAGATAGAATACTCTTTATTGGCACACCTCAGTAAAAAGATACAAGAAAAATAAACAATTGATTAAATGTAGAGACAGACAACAGGCGGTCTTATCGCTAAAAAGCGATCTCTTCCAGACAACCTTACAAATACAAATAATTATTAACACTTAACACTTTTACAAATTACTTATTTGTTTACTTTTATTTAAATATCTAAAGATACAAATAAATCCGAAAAGTACCTTTATCACGACTTGTATAGCACTCAATGCAGGCAAAGGAGCTTCAAGATTATATTAAAAATACAGATCATTATGAGCCGACTCAAGGGCCGTCTTATTATGGCGGGCTCAGTATTCTTATTGACTAACAAGCGCGAACAAGTCTATAATAAGGATAGGTACCGTTATTTCATTTTAAAGGCTTTATCGAGAAGAGTACATGACAATATAGGTCACCAAACGAAGGAAAAAACGGGGAAATAATTCGTGTATAAGCGAATTTTGGCATAGTTGTAGATATAAATAAATATTATGGGATATTATTACACAAATCGACTAAGTCCCACAGTAAGCTCAATAAGGCTTGTGTTGAGGGTACTTAGACAACGATATATATAACATATAAATACTTAAATACATAGAAAACACCCATGACTCAGGAACAAATATCCATGCTCATCACACGAATAAATGCCCTTACCAGGATTTGAACCCGGGGCCATCAGCTTCGTAGGCAGGGTCACTATCCACTAGGCCAAACCGGTCGTCATATCAGACGTCAGATAAAGGTACCTATAACATACTGAAAGTACTGATGGATGGTGGTAGCGCTAATGGGTAGGGGGGTTTAAAGGTCCCTTTTATGAGTTTTCCTTAAATATCTCGTAAACGGTGGCCCAAAGTAAAAAATGTTCTTTCACGCAAATAATCTATATAAAATTGCCTACAAGAATTCAGTACACTTTTTCGCTAGGATCAACATTTAAAAAGATATGAAAGCGGGAAAGTTAATTAAAATCAATTTTATGCTCCATTTTTCTATATTTTCGTAAATAACTCGTAAACTATGGCCAATAGCAAAAAACGCTGTTAAACGTACATAATCTACAAAAAATTTACTATCCAAAATACAAATTTTACAGGTTTTAAAATTCACGACTAAAGAAGGCTGGTGTACTGCCTTAAATCATGTTATATGTTACACGCACTAGATGTTTATCAATGGGACAAATTTAATTCCTCGGAATGCGGTTTGTTTACATTTAAAATTACCGCATAAGTATTATGTAAATTAGTTACTGAATTGATCGCTAGATGTCGCTTTTTAAAATGAAAACTGGCTAACGATGTGTCTTACTGAAACAATGGGCTGGAATATTTTCCAAGGTCAAGTCAACTCAGTAAATCCGGAGAAATAGCTATCTATAGACATCGCAGAAGTTATTTACGATACGAGTGCGGAAAGAAGGAATATCGCAACAATTAAGTCGACACGAGTTGCGAATTACCCATTCACATTGTATTGTATCGTATAACGCTTTATAGGACATAGTATGGCCATTTAAGAGTCCGCAGTAAGCCCGGCTGAATTTCACCTTCCCATCCAAATGGAGTTTTGTTCTCATTTTAAAACGACGTGTTGTAATGAAACTTTGCACATACAATTACAACATGAGGTATATTTATACCTGTAATTAGTTTATACACTCCAATATACCGGGTGTTTCCTGTAACACGAGCAAATAATTAAACCATATATTGTACTCCTAAAACAATATAACTTTTGACTAACAACTTTTTAAAATTATGAAATCTTAAGATTTTATCTTTTTCATACAAATTAAATATTATTTTCAATGTACGTTGACATCAGTGTGTTTGCGTTGCTTTAAACTTAACAAAATTCGCAATACATTGCGTCTTAGAATTAACTTGAATGTGTAATAAAAATTAAAACATAAGTTATTTTTAAAAGTTGCTGAACAAATGTTGGTGACTTTGAGGAGTACAGCCTACAGTTTAATTTATTGCTCGTGTTACAGGAAACACCCGGTATAACAAAAAAGAGCAAAATAAAAAATACTTAGAGCAAAAACAAATTTGGTATGAAAAACTTAAATTCGCTGTATTTTTTTAACTGTGCTATATGAAGCTATATAAACTGATTACAGGACTAGATCTACCTTATTCTATTGTATTTAAGTACAAAGTTTCAGATCAATTTAGCTAGTCGTTTTAAAATGTTAGCGTAACTACGTTTACGTTTGTATGGAGAACCGAGCTTGTTGCGGACTCTTAACACAGGCACGGAATGTGCACATTCCCGCACGTGAGGCATTATATAAAATATTTGCACCGACATTGTAACGAAATTATATAAAATATTTGCGACATCGAGCCATTTATTACGTGAGTGCTTTAAACTGTCATATCAAATTTCAAAACGACGCAACGCAAAGTAGCTATGAAAGACATTGCAAGTTAACCGCACTCGCAGCCATAAATAAAGCGTTTTAGATCCCAAGTAGGAGAAATATCAATGTCCTCTTACCAATGACAAGCTCTTAGCGGAAATTTATAATGGTAGTTTCCATTACGAGGAGTGCTCGCGTCTGAGATCTGATGCATGACGCACTTGGGAGGAAATATTGGCCGGGTAAGCCATAGGGCTACGGTTTTTTGAGCTTATATGTCTTTTAAGGGATGAAGTGTGAAGTACTCTATGAGAAGTTACGTGGAAACACAGATATTATTAAGAATTTTTAAAACTAAGCTGAATAAGTCCTGATATCGAATACAGATATTTGCACCGAGGAAAGGAACAAAAGGTGCTTTTTAGGGTTCCGTAGTCAACTAGGAACCCTTATAGTTTCGCCATGTCCGTCTGTCTGTCTGTCTGTCTGTCCCAGGCTTTGCTCCGTGGTCGTTAGTGCTAGAAAGCTGAAATTTGGCATGGATATATAAATCAATAAAACCGACAAAGTCGTACAATAAAATCTAAATTTTTTTTTTTAGGGTACCTCCCCTACACGTAAAGTGGGGGTGAACATTTTTTTTTTGCTTCAACCCTACAGTGTGGCATATCGTTGGAAAGGTATTTCAAAACTAATAGGGTCTTCAACAAACATTTCTTGATAAAGTGAATATATTCGGAGATAACTGCTCCGAAAGAAAAAAAAATGTGTCCCCCCACCCTCTAACTTTTGAACCATAGGTCCAAAAATATGTAAAAAATGTTGGAAGTAGAGCTTAAGAAAGACATTAAATGAAAACTATAGCGGATATGATAAGTTTAACTGTTTTTGAGCTATCACAAAAAGTTTCCCTTTAATAATAAAAAGACGTACACCCACAGTTCATCCCTTGGTTAACAATCTACCATACTTTAAGCTCCAGTTTAGCTTATTGTGACGGAAGAGTAACTACGGAACCCTACTCTGAGCATGGCCCGACATGCTCTTGGCCGGTTTTTAATGAATACGCCTCGAATGTGAAGATATTGAAATTTTACTGTCACTGAATTTGAACAGTTGGAAAAGGAGACGAACAAGTCGACGGGGAGTGGTGTTATTAGAATAATGATGTGTCCCTTGTAGATTGTGACCAACGTATATCAGTATTCAGAGTGAAAGGTTACCCGAGGGAATTGTTGATGACTAATATGAACTTATGGTAAACTAGTGAGGAATGGGGTCGCTATAAGGGGAGGTTTGGAGGCGACTGTTAAGCTCAGGAAACCAGCGGTTGCAGCATGGTTCCATTTTTATCACTTGTCACTATTCCCGTCACTTTCGCGCTTACATACTTGTTAGAACGTGACAGGCATGGTGACAAATGATAAAGAGCCGACCATCTTAGCCCTACAGGTGGATAAACTCATGTTATTTGTAGGTAATAAAGCAGGACACCAGCAATGAGGTATTGTCGTATTTCCTTTTACGAAATTATGGATACAGGTGAAACTTACAAAATTAAGGCGCAACATGAGAGAGAGAGAGAGAAAGAAAAGAAAGGGTATAGAGGTCAAACGCTATAATTAAAAATACATACAAAGAAATCTAGTACCTAGTCGAGCTCTTTTTGAAATAACATAAATAAAATATCATCCTACGAAAGAGCATATCTGTGATAAATATACATAAAACTGCGTATTTTTTTTCTAGAATATTCATATCCAAAGAGGAAAATGGGACCTTTGTATGGAGAAGTGGTCACGTGACTGTCTCTTTTCGTCTTATCATCGTCCAAAAATTAGGTAGAGAGACGTCACCAAGTTAATAAATAGATGCGTGAGCGCGCACGCATATTAGCTTCACACTGTGTGACATTCAAATTTTGTTGCGCTAATTAGCGCAACTAATAAGCATAATAGGAATTATTAATTTTGTAATTTCCCACGTCATGTACTTTACACAGTTTCTACCTGTGGAAACTTGTAATTGGCTTTCTGTACCCCTAGTGTAAATAAATTCGATTTCCAAACGTGACGTACGCGTTTGCGTTTAGTCTCATTTTGTATTGGATTTCGAAAGAGCGCGCCAAGCGGGACGTTTTGGAACCTCAAAATCCTATACAAAATGAGACTTAACGCAAACGCGTTCGTCACGTTATGATGTCGATCAAAGTTACACTAGGGGTACTGTTTCTATTTCACAAAATTACGCTCTGATGGTTAAAACTAAATAAAAAATCGTTCATAATTGTTTTATAGCACTTAAACCTATATCTAGTTTAAGTTTGTGGTTATATCAAAAATACACACTTAACTAGTTAGGTACTGACTAATCTCGCTCCATGAAAACTCACCGATGGAGACGGAACAGTCCTTCTTATTAACTCGTCTTTAATTGTATATTCATTATGACCTCCTTGCCATGAATATAGTTATGTAGCCATGCGATCCAATGGAAAATCAAATCAAATTTTATTTATTCTAAAGAAATATTACAAAAGTAGAATATTATATTACACACAAATACAATTAGAAACAAATACACACAAAACAATAATAATAATAACAATAATGGCTGCGCTGGTGGCCTAGCGGTAAGAGCGTGCGACTTGCAATCCGGAGGTCGCGGATTCAAACCCCGGCTCGTACCAATAAGTTTTTCGGAACTTATGTACAAAATATCATTTGATATTAACCAGTCGCTTTTCGGTGAAGGAAAACGTCGTGAGGAAACCGGACTAATCCCAACAAGGCCTAGTTTACCCTCTGGGTTGGAAGGTCAGATGGCAGTCGCTTTCGTAAAAACTAGTGCCTACGCCAAATCTTGTGATTAGTTGTCAAGCGGATCCCAGGTTCCCATGAGCCGTGGCAAAATGCCGGGACAACGCGAGGAAGAAGACAAACAAAACAATAATATACAAATAAACTACGAGTACAATGCTAAATAAACTATCTTATTCTAAAAGACCTCCGTAAGCTGCACCGGGTGCAAAGGTGACCATCACACTTGCCGCATTACCGCGCTGGATAGCGATGGCCAACCTCTGCACCAGGTACGAACACGCGCGGGCCTCAGAGGTCTTCTCCCTAATCCTACGTCCCACTTCCCTAATAAACGCTATGGCGTCAGACCCCCAACACCCCGTAGATCCGTAATGGGAAATTGTATCTACTCAATACACTTGAATACTAAGGTCGGGCGATCTATTATTGTTGCTCGTTGTATAATATCTAGTATTATATTCTAGGATTAGATGGTTTGAATATAATTATAATGATTAGAGTTTAGCACTCCCATACATAATCAACTGGCTTTTCATCATCATAAAAATAATGCCTAAAATAATCCCTGAGCGTTGAGAGGAACTTGCTGCAAGGAGGTCTTCTTGGCGTTCTACCATCCATATCAGTGTCAAAACATTTTTTTTATACTACGTCGGTGGCAAACAAGCATACGGCCCGCCTGATGGTAAGCAGTCACCGTAGCCTATGTACACCTGCAACTACAGGGGAGTTACATGCGCGTTGCCGACCCTAAACCCGCCCCCCCTCATTGAGCTCTGGCAACCTTACTCACCGGCAGGAACACAACACTATGAGTAGGGTCTAGTGTTATTTGGCTGCTGTTTTCTGTAAGGTGGAGGTACTTCTCCAGTTGGGCTCTGCTCTAGATCTGGAATGACATCCACTGGCTGTGCCCTACCACACAAAGCGAGATGACATTCACAATGCCCATACCTCTCTTTTGGACGTAGTTTAAGGACGTACCCGGGTCCGTTTGAAGATAACCGCCTCACTAGCCGAGACTAAAAACGCCAGTTACGGAAAGAGAGACCTAAGCCCTCCTACTTGCACGTTCAACGCAGCTGGCCAAATTTATTGTCTCGCGTGGAATAGAATATTTAAGACCTAGTTCGACCTGGCCAGCCACGTTAGGGCTCACAGTAGACAACATCCATAATGTTTATTTAGAATCGCCGTCATCGAAAACGATGCAATATGTTTATTGAGGTTCCAAACTTTCCACGAGCAAAATTTTATCTAAATCTGTTTCAAACTTATCTGTACCCCTAGTGTAAATATTTTCGACAGCGAAACGTGACGTACGCGTTTGCGTTAAGTGTCATTTTGTATGAGATTTTTGACTTTCCAAAACGTCCCGCTTGGCGCGCTGTTCAAAAACCCATACAAAATGAGACTAAACGCAAACGCATACGTCACGTTTCAAAATCGAATTTATTTACACTAGGGGTACTGTTTAATATGATTAAAATCTGAAAAGATCTAGAAACGATTCATTTTCTCTCTTGTGAATAATAATCGGTGCGATCGTGCAATCGCAAATTACTCGCACACGAAATTCGTCTGAACGGGAACTTCGTCGAAAATGATGGAGTTTGCATTGCGGAGGGTTTGCTTAAGTTTAAAACTACCGAACTAACAATACAGCTAAGCGCGATGCATCGGTTCACAGATGACATAAGGCGTCATGATATAAGCCACTGTCAAAAGATATAGGTGCCGGCAAACATCTTCAACAAATTACCTTGCCTGTAAGTTTGTTTAATCCTATCATTATTTGCCCGACAGAAATGAAAATGCAGGAGAACAGTGTAACAACAACAGTGTATGTAACTTTGTACTGTATTTACATCTCTCAAGTTAGCTGGTAATTATAGACATAGCAGAGACGCTTTCAATATACATTTTCATACATACGCATAATTATATTGCTGTCGCCCATGATGCCAGTTGTCAATGACACTGTGCGAGCTTGACAGAAATATTGCACGTATTATGCGCGGGCAATAGAGAAAAAAAATGGTTTACAATTTTTAACAAAGATGAAAAAAAAAACATGTGTCGTGGCAGAGAATAGGTGCCGGCTTAGTATGATGATGCGGCAAGCCACATCGCTGATATTCTGCCAGGAACCTATAAAAAGGAAGAAGACTGCAAGGCGTCATTCCTATGAAACTAACTTACTCATAATGTGTGTGTACTGACGTATGCTTTTGTGCATTATATAGATTTATATTTGGTATTACGTAAAGTTTGAAATTAGGAGGGAAATAGCTGTTGGCAGGTTTATTTTGGGGCTGGGTCAATCTGTGTAAAATTGTCCCCAAATATATATTTTTTAACAGTAGTTTATTCGTTATTAATGGCACCAAATACGGCGCTGAAAGTCATTTTATCAAGGAATTTGACAGCTACAGCAACGACATCAACGCCGCCGTAGTATTGTCACAACAGTAATGCATAACTGTACTTTGAGTGGCATAACTGCGATACATAGTTAATCTCTTCTAACACCGCTAAGTCCTGCACCGAACACAGATAATTAAAGCTTCAGCACAAACACTGCGTCCAATACACTGCTGCAAACATAAGGCCATGCAGAGCTGTATTACCTGGGTTTATACAGAGCTGTTTATAAAGACGTTCGCATTCAAACTAAGTACACCAGCATTTTTATTTATTTATTACCACATTAAGGCAGCGCGACATTACTGCCGACTGCATTGCTATTGCAAATGTTAAAAACCCGAGCTAAATCGATTTTAACATTTGCGGCAGCAATGCAGTTGGCAGTAATATATTGCTGCAATTCTGCTGGATCAATGCTGCCGACTGCATTGCTTCAGGTAACGCCAATAAGGTCCAAGATAATTATACAAAATTTGACGTTTCCTGCAGTAATGCAGGTGGCAGTATTACTGCAGCAGAACTGTACGAGTAGGGTTTATACAGAGCAAAGTTCATTGAAGGTTTGGGAAAAAAACGTACCCTAAATTCATCTTTAGTTCATAATTTCGCCTGAACTAGCATTAAGTCATAAGTTCACAGAAACTTGTACCAAAACTGTTTAGTAAGTAATTCAATATTTTGGAAAAAGTTTTAGTACCCACTTTATAATAAAAACTTGATGAGGCGAAGTTGAGAACGACAGGCAAAGTAAGTTTTTTTAAGTTTAAAACTATTTTTATGCAGCTCTTTTTATTGTGAATTCAATAGATATCTATTTCTTGGTAAAATTATTATTTTATTAATTTGGACGATATTCGGGTTATGGTGAAGATGACAGTAAATAGTTTTTCCAAACCTCATTTTAAATAAACTGCAACATTCATAACATTGATGATCTCATATTAATTTGAAGCTATTTACTACAATTATGATTTAGATATTTATATAAGTAGTATGTAGCATGTGTGTTTGTGTTTAATAGTCTCCATATTTAGTTCCTTGCACTACCTGTTGTCTTTTGTATGAGTTCTACATTTCCTGCTACCTAAAGGTTATCTGGAAGAGATCCCATTTTAGTAATTTTTAGACCGCCTGTTGTTACCTGGTTTTATTTTCCTTTAAAATTTATTTGTAGTTTTATATGTATCTAAAATGTACAATTTTTGGTGCAATAAAGAATATTTACTTACTTAAATTTTAATATACTTACTTACACTATGTAGTTTATTCACGATTAAATTAAAGATAGTTTGGACACGTGGAAAAATTGAGTGAAAGAGGGACAAAGGGAGTGTATAAGGTAGAAGTAGAAGAGGGAGCTGGAAGGGGTAGACCTCAGCGGACGGAAGGAAGCGAAAGAGGTATGTCAGGATCGCAGCAAGTGGAAATCCGTGGTCTCTGTCTACTCCTCCGGGAAAAAGGTCTGATTATATTATGTATGTATGTATGTGAATTTAATAACTTTGTGCATACTAAAATAGAACAAAGTGAGAGAGTATCATTATATACACCATATTTTCATAGAAATTTGATGACAATGCCACATTTTGTCATTGAAAATGGCATTCAGAGTTATCTTGGCCCGACTCCACAGGCCAAACGGCCCGATTTAAACTTTCAGATACGTCAAACATTTGCTAAAGATACGATGTGGATTAGTTATGTCAGTGTCAAAAGTGACGTTTCTTCAAACAAAAATGTCACGTTTGACACTGATATATTGTATCTTTAGCAAATTTTTGACATTTCTTAATAAGGGCCGAAAGATAAATAACGTAACAAATAATTAAAGACACATTTTTAAAACACAATCTAATCTCAAAAACCGATGCCAAGAACATATTGCACGAGCATTATTCTCGAACTCTTTGAGTTATACCCCATGTTAAAGAGAGTTTCCAAACTGTATACTTATACAGCACAGCGATAAATTTATAGATCGGAAAGCAATCAGACAGCGTAGTTTGGGAAATTCATGGTAGTTTTAAAACAGTTGCTAGTTTTAAATTACTCGTAAATGATGGAGCTCCGTCTGTTATGTAGTTTAAAAAGTTCTATTGAAATCGGTTTTCTCTTGTATAATGTGTATTTTAGGCCAAGCATTGCAGCATGTTCGAAAAACGTTACGTATTTTTGCATGAAATTTTGCAAATATCTATTAGAGTTGTGCGTGCTCGTTCACTGAAAAGACCGCTCCAAACTAGTACAATCTTACAAATTGAATAGTCAAACAACCCACCGCAAATCATTCCGGGTGCAAAAGTACCTACCTTATACGCTCGCAGCATTTCCGCGTTGAATCTCAATGGATAACATTAATATCAGAAACGACCCAGAGTGGGGATCAATTCCCCCCCTCTCGCAGCTCGTGAAGCAGCAAGTGCTCACGCATGTATCGTTCCAGAGCAAGCACTACCCTTTCTCCTAAAGCACCAACGTCATGCCATCCGGTCGCTTGCCATCAGTAAACAAGGCTCATTTGCTGAGCCAAGTGCCCTGGGTGTGATGTCGTTAAGAGCGTGATGGTGTGGGAACCTTCTTGCATATCGGCAACAACTCAGTGACGCTGCGTGGTGATCATTGCTGTCCACCATCGTGCCGCAAATGCATAAATGAGGTACACATATATCGCAGGCTAAGCGGAGAGCAACAGCCACCCGCAACGAGTCGTTGTCGATAAGTGTAGGGTACCTAAATGTGGAACGCAAAAAGGAAACGCATGCAACCACGTCCCTGACTCCGGTCTCGATCCTGCAAGAAGTCTTGCTCGATCCACTCCCAAAGCCCGCTCCAGCAGATCATCAAACACCCGCTTCACCCGTACGTCGTCCCACAACCGTTGTAATTTCGGCCTCTCAGGCACAGCTTACTCGGATTGAGAACCGTCCAGGCCTCCAAAGAATCGGCAGAGTAAGGTATCTACCCTTCTTCCATCTGATCCCAAAATTTGAGTAACCAGGTTCACCACCTCACCCAAGAACGAAGGAAGACTCACATCTCGCGCGCGCCGGATACCCAGTCCACCTCTCTGAATGGAATAATTCATTTATCATTTAAGATTTGGTACAAGGTGCGTACATAAATTTTTTTAGAAATGTTTTTCTTACTTACATGGTCTCCCATGTTATTGAAACACAAACGTAAACGTTTAGGCCAGCCTGTATGAGTATTTAACTTGATATTCACAAAGTGCCACTTCAATAAATACACTAATGTATGTATTTATTCTTTACAGGACTTAACTTTAGTTTCTATTAGCATTCTACGAGTTAGACCTACATACTCGTAGGTAATTAGCAAAAGTGCCTACATATTTTCCAAATTACGTACATGATTTCGCGTAAAACATGTCGTATCGTAACCCTTACTATTATGTAAACATCCCGAGACATAAAGGGTCCCCCTTAACGTGTTTTTCACAATCCCGGCGAAAACAGCCTTTCAAATATTAATTATAAAGCGAACATACGGGTTGTTCCGAAACCCCAACACAATAGCTATAGAATCAGGCTTATGATAATGGGACGTCCTTTAAAAGGATTAAAAGTATATCAGGGTTTTAATTCCTAACGCTTAGAGAGATATTAGGTTCAGAACAACCATTAAAAATGTATTTAGGTTGTAAAATCTATGGCGAAAATTATGATTAGTCCAGTCGTATTTTAAAAACTTAATAGTAATAAGGGTGGTAATAAGAATATACGAAGAAGTGTTAATTTTAAGCCCGAAGCCGGAGGTGAGGTGAGGATATTTAATGTTGTTAATGGGTCTAATGATAAAATTTCATTATTTTACCTTTTATCCGACGTTTCAGCCAGGTTGCATCAGATGTGGTTACGGAAGACTGACGTCCCAGCAAAATGTCAATCGAGATATTGATAAACAACTAAGGTCTACCTTCTCCATTATACAATCTCCATGTACCAAAAAGTGTCCATCAAAAAAACCTTAAATAGATGGCGCTACAATACTTAGAATATTTGAAAACAAAAATCAAATCATAGACAACGCACTTCACTTCGTCAATAACGCCCACGTTCTTAGCTAGTCTAGTGCTACTCTGGAGAAATTTGGAACAATTATTTATAGCTGACAGCTGGACACTTGCAATAGTTCTGCCTATGGAGATTGTATTCCTTACCTCTACGTTCCATGGGTGTGTAATGTTTTTAATAATAACAATTTGCGAAATTTCATTTTTCATAATTTGAATTGCATAATTTTGATATGCAGAAATTATGATTTGGTATAAAAACAAATACAATAAAAACGAATTGCATAATTTCGAAAGTAATTATAGTTTAGTAGCATAGTAATGTATTTGCATAACAGGCAACCAGTATAATGTTCACTCTGTATACTATTTTATACTCAGAACGTTTTTTATTCATGAAAACCAACAGCATAATGTTGAAGGTGTGGTTTCACAATCAAACCACGGGAAATCGTTCATAAACTTTATTTGATTGAGTTTGCTGAAAGTTTAACAACACTGAATTACTAATTAATAAAAAAACATAAAACATTATATTTGCATGAAACATAATCGATTTTTCTAAGCGTCAAACTTACCTACATCCATCATATATAGATCGTGTCATACACGAAGACGCTTGCTTTGGCTCGTAATTTCATGTTATTAAAGGTGAACTATCTAAACAGTTCAGTTTTTAGTTCTTATGGCATCTGTCCATTGGGACAATTTTGCCAGCGTCAAGATTGTAGGATGCAGAAGTTCGGTTGCAGGTCTTGATCCAGTCCAACTCAATGCTTGATCGTTCGAAACACAGGTTCACCCGAGGCAGAGGAAGACCAAAAAACGAGATGGCGAGACGACCTGGACTCATTTCGTGGCGACTGGCGGGAGCATGCACAAAACCGTGACGAGTGGCGGAAAACAGGGGAGGCCTTTGCCCAGCAGTGGGACACAATGTAGGCTATAAAAAAAACAATAGAAAGTAATGAGCCAACTGCGATAATAATTTTTTTGTTAGATGTGACAAATCTGCACGTCATCGTGGTTCATGGATGACAAATGAACGAAGTATAAACTACTCGTTATTACTTAGTTTATATAAATGTTCGAGGTAGACAAAACAACGACCGAACGAACGGACGATGAAGATCACGATGACGACGGAGACGAACGTTTAAAGTGTTATATTAATATGTCATTGCTTATTAATATGTTATATAATAACAATACAATGCTCGTAAAATGGGCTGTGCTCTGAAGAATTGTTTGACATGATGCCCACGGCTACTTTCTATAACCGCACCGCCCGCCGTCGGCAAGGTGTTCATCCTCACACCCTAGAACCTAAATGGTCATGCACTGTGCGGTTTAAGAGGAACTTCCTCCCACGCACGCTCCGGTTGTGGAATGAGCTACCTGCCGAGGTTTTCCCGAGAGTCTACAGTATGAGGTTCTTCAAAAAAGGAGTGTACAGATTGTTAAAGGGTCGGCAACGCGCATGTAACACCTCTGGAGTTGCAGGCGTCCATAGGCTACGGTGACTGCTTACCATCAGGCGGGCCGTATGCTAGCTTGCCACCGTCGTGGCATAAAAAAAATCGGCATGTTTTCCGTGGCAAAAGTCTGTAAGCAATTGAAATACGGCCACCGGCCCAGCAAAATACAAATAAGGGTAGACGGAGATTAATAAGATAAACAACGTAAGAGATGCAAAACATTTTCATCTCGGTAGGTAAATAAAACGTGTGATGTTGATGGGAGATTTAAATTTGCATTGTGGCGTTTTCGAATGTTACCGGTTCCGTTTTTATGCTTTAACATTAAAGCTCCTATGGACGGGTTTTTATGCATTTCATGAAATAGAATACAACTAGAAGATAACTTATCAAAATGGGAACGTAATACCCCCCAATGTAATCCAAAGTCCAAAATCAAGTCGAATAAGTATCATCGGCATTCAGGTGTACAGTCAGCATCAAAAGTAGCGGATGAAACAACGCGCCAAAAGCTGATATTCCGGATAACTTTTCCAAAAATAGATGAATTTCTAAAATTCCAGTTCAAAAGTATATCTTTTACAGTCTTAGTTGTTATATATTACAGACATAACTTTTTGTTAAGCTGTTACAGGTGGTATACTTATGAAGCGTTATTTGATCCGCTACTTTTGATGCTGACTGTACGTGTTTATTAACTAAACTTGACTTTTTAGCACACTGTAAACCTTTGTTCCAATCCAAACATATACTGCCTCTTCCGTCACACTATATTTTTGAAATGTGTATTTTTATTAAGAAACATAACATATGTCACTTTTTGAAATTATCACAACGAACTCCAAGGGAGGGACGCATAGAAATAAGTTACTTTTACCTATAAATAAACTAGCGTTATCCAGAAAAAACGTCTACTGTATGGCTATCAAATTATTTAATATCCTTTCTGATGAATTTAAAGAATTGCACCTACATAAATTTAAAAGAACATTGTTTGATCATTTAATTGAGAATTGTTACTATTCTGTAGATGAATATATTCTCTTCTTCTTCCTCGCGTTGTCCCGGCATTTGCCACGGCTCATGGGAGCCTGGGGTCCGCTTGACAACTAATCCCAAGATTTGGCGTAGGCACTAGTTTTTACGAAAGCGACTGCCATCAGACCTTCCAACCCAGAGGATAAACAAGGCCTTGTTGGGATTAGTCCGGTTTCCTCACGATGTTTTCCTTCACCGAAAAGCGACTGGTAAATATCAAATGATATTTCGTACATAAGTTCCGAAAAACTCATTGGTACGAGCCGGGGTTTGAACCCGCGACCTCCGGATTGCAAGTCGCACGCTCTTACCGCTAGGCCACCAGCGCCATATGTAGATGAATATATTATCAATTGTAAATTATAATTCAATTTTAATATTTCACTAATGTTATAATTTATAAAAAATGTATTTGAAATTTTGTTATTTTTAGAATTGCATGAATAATTGTAGTGTGTAAGTTTAGCTTTTACATTTTGTACATAGTTAGTTTAGCTAGTTAGTAAGTAGCAATATTTGTACGCCAGTCATGGCAAACAAGAATCGTGCTGCAATTAAACATTGAACACCTTGTATATATACGCTTGTTTAACGCAAATAAACGATCATTCATTCATTCATTCAAAGTCGCAGGCTTATGTAATTTTTTTTGTAAAGAAGAAGAAAAGAAACCAACACCAAATACAAGTTCCTATATACCTTTTCGACACCGTGTTAAACACAAAAGCTGTCACTTGGACGCCATGTCTTGTCTTGATTAGTGACTTTGGTTGCCCGAATCGAGCTACTTCTGTCAATTATATGTATGATATACAAACGATATCTAAATGAGAACTTAACTAAACCATAACTTATCGTTATCGTAACTCATTCTCCGAATCGGGCCGATTGTTTTTTTCTGTCTAGAACTAAACCACAAAACACATCATACTCGTATCGAGCATATAAAATACTTTCAGAGTATGATAAATAAAACTACTAACTAAAAATCTTATACCTTTTAGGTATCTAATAAAATACAATTTAATAAAATAACGTTATTACTTTCAAAATAATGGGCACTACGAAAAGCGTCTTTGAAACTAAGTTATTAAGCAGTAATCTAGGACGTCAACATTGCGCTCCGGACACAGTCTGCTGCAAAATCCGATAAAGAAAGCGCTAAAAACATCCATTTTCCCTATTAGCAGTTAATCTCGGAAAGATGATACCGGGAAAGCTTGGCTTATCGCTTTTTTACTCAACTTTTAATTTTTCAAGGTACCGTATGAGGTGCATGAAAGTTACGAAATCCATCTCTAGTTTTTCTAAGCCTAGATGTATTCCCATTTTGTCCCCGCCCGACGTGCCGCCACCATACATGGGGTGAGGAAAAATGGGAATGATGTATATGCAGCTCTTATTCCCATCTGTGCCCAGCGGGGACAAATAGGAATATAATCCTACCTACCTACCTGTTTGTAAAAGTAGTATAATTGAACATGGACAATTATTGTGATGTTTATTAATGATGTTATCTTTATCAAGTAAATTCACAGTGACTTCGCCCGTTTCCCACTCCTGCAGTGCTGCAGCAGTTACACTGCATCAGCAATCTTGTAGTTGCAAACGGAATATAACCTTAATGTTCCATCAGCAGCTCGCAACTTCGTCTGAAGGGACTGATAAAAATAAAAACTATCGTTTGTCCTTCCTCGGGACTCATTCTATCTCCATACCAAATTTCATCTAATTCCAAAAAGCAAGAAGTAAACAAGAAGTCCATGGGGTCCCATCACGCACAAGTTTTTTGCAGATATCGAGAAGCGTCTGATTGACGTAACTGGTGGCTTCTTCGCACAACGTATCAGGATTGCGATACAACGAGGAAATGCCGCGAGCATCCTTGGTACAATGCCTCAAGGGCTTATTTCATATTTAAGCTAATTATAGTAATACCTCTGTATATATCGTTATTGTAAATAAAATGCTCTATTTCTAAAGAGGTAAGTAACAGACATACAGACAAATTTACTCTTAATCATTGACGACCGGTTTGGCCTAGTGGGTAGTGACCCTACCTACGAAGCTGAAGCAAATCCTGGTAAGGGCATTTATTCGTGTGATGAGCAATGGATATTTGTTCCTGAGTCATGGGTGTTTACTATGTATTTAAGCATTTATACATATTTATATATTATATATATCGTTGTCTAAGTACCATCAACACAAGCCTTTTTAAGATTACTGTGGGACTTAGCCAATTTGTGTAATAATGTCCTATAAAAAAAGAAAGAAAAGAAAGAAGAAAGAATTAATACCACGATTTTATACGCCCAAAAGAGAAACTAAAAGGAACTCGGACGTTACAATATGTTACATAGATGTACCTAAGTAAAAAGCACCTACTTTCTCCTAATGCTTATTTATACCCTCACGGAACCCTTTTCCAGCCCCGACGCAAGCTTTGCATACTTTTCATCGCAAGAATAAGTGGTCCATTTCAATTACAACTTACTTTCTCTCATGGTAGCTACTAAAAGCTTTCCCTTCTTATCGCGAGGTTACTGGGGAAAAAGGAAATTTATTAACATCTTGATTAGGGGTATCTTCATTTACGCTGCCTTTGGTATATCGGAGCTTCGAAAGCGGCAATTGCGAGCCACGTAAGTTTTTTATACTTCGTCGGTGGCAAGCATACGGCCCGCCTGATGGTAAGCAGTCTCCGTAGCCTATGTATGCCTGCAATTTCAGAGGAGTTACATGCGCGTTGCCGACCCTAAACCCCTCCCCCCCTCGTTGAGCTCTGGCAACCTTACTCACCGGCAGGAACACAACACTATGAGTAGGTTCTAGTGTTATTTGGCTGCTGTTTTCTGTAAGGTGGAGGTACTGCCCCAGTTGGGCTCTGCTCTAGATCTGGAATGACATCCACTGGCTGTGCCCTACCACACAAAGCGAGATGACATTCACAATGCCCATATACCTCTCTTTTGGACGTAGTGTAAGGACGTACCCGGGTCCAAAACATAATAAAAGGAACTTACAATTAGGAAAAGCTAAGTACAAAGGCGAACTTATCCCTTCAAGTGATCTCTTCCAGTAAACCTTTGACCTTTGAGTAGCTCTTGATAACAGAATCAGATTTTTTTTTGCTAAAATGGTACAAAGGGTCATGCATATTTAAAAAAAGAACTATATGTCTCGTCACAAAGACATGCAAATATTTAAGAATGTAATGTGTATCGCATGCATAAATTACTTATACCTACTTACTCTATTACAAATGTATGTCATTGAGATATTCTTGAAAAACTATATAAAGTTTTCTTGTTTTAGGATGCTTAATGGTAATTTATTAAATATAAAGGCGGTTCTAGATGACTTATAATTAATACTTACCAATGAGTTTTTCGGAACTTATGTACGAAATATCATTTGATATTTACTAGTCGCTTTTCGGTGAAGGAAAACATCGTGAGGAGACAGGACTAATCCTAACAAGGCAGTCGCTTTAGTAAAAACTAGTGCCTACGCCAAATCTTGGGATTAGTTGTCAAGCGGACCCCAGGCTCCTATGAGCCGTGGAAAAATGCCGGGACAACGCGAGGAAGAAGGAGAGGAGATGAATGACCCACGCGTCCTCAAAAGGCTTGCATCAAACACATCTGGGGATTTTGTAATACGTTCGAATTAAATTCAAAATAATTCATATTAGCTGTTGCCCACGACTTCGTCCGTGTGGATTTATTTCCCTAAAAACCCCTTTTATCCCATTATTTTTTGTACTTTTTCGTATTTTCTCTTCTTACAAATTTCAAGTCCCTACTCATTACGATCCATTTCAACCCTTTTTTAAACCTATTAGGGGATGAATTTTCAAAAACGATGAAATTACTATACATCTATTTTAATATTTTTTTTCCACGAAGGTTCAATTTCCTAACTTAAAATAAAACTTGATCCCCATACAAACTTTCATCCCCTTTTTAAACCCCTTTGGCGATGAATTTCCCAAAACGCTAAAATAACCTTTCAGCTATTTTAATATTATAACTTTTCCCGATGTTTCAAGTTCCTCGCTAAAAATTTAACGCCATACAAAAGTTCAACCCCCTTTTAACCCCCTTAGGGCCACTTGCATTGTCCCACTAATCCGAAGTTAACCGATTAACCCCGGGTTAGCTGGATGGTGCAAGTGGCGCTTAGGGGTTATTTTTTTTTAAACCGCTTCTTATCTTTTGCAAACAAATTATAAATGCAATCTATTGTGCAAATTTCAACTTTATAGCTTTTCTATATTCCTACGCAATAAATTCTTAGTTCAATCTGATTTTTCAATGGCAAAATGTTTAAATAAACCTGATATTCAATATTTTAAAATCTGAATAAGGCTCCTATAATTTAATTATTGATGATATCGGAAAATGATGCAAATTGTTTACTTTTAACATGGCCGCCGCCCCAATATCGCAAACAAAACTGATTTTTATTGATTCTGTGTGCCGTGTCAGATAATTTAATGTCACTGATTAACTTTTGGTTGCATTTTGGATCATTTAAGTAATAATTGCAACGTGAGAGGTCAGTTTCATGAAAGTTAAAAGGCTATGAAGCCGATGGTCCCGGGTTAGAATCCCGGTAAGGGCAAATTATTGGTGTGATGAACATAGATTTAGTTCCAGAGTCATGGGTTTTTTTCTACTTAATGTATAAGTAAGTATGTATTTATTGTACGTATGCACCAGACGTACATTTAAATGACTTGTATGAAATTTAAATGTACATTTGGCCTCCCGCGATACAGGCCTAGTCTAGAGCGGACACTCCTGGAAACTCTGTTGTCAATGCACGAACTCCTAGAAACCACTGCTGTATACATTTCCTGTGTCCTTTTCATGTGCAATAAATTTTTTTTTTATCATAGTACAAGCTTAGCTTAGTTCCCGGGCTAGGTCGATTTGTGTATGATTTTCCCCAAACACAACATACATAATGTTACTAACAAGGAAAGGTACCCAACTGTCCGGTTCCTGTTTTCAAACATATACTCAAACAAGCCATTAACTAGCAAGTTGCTTGAGCATCAATTTCTATAGGAGTTAGAAGATTTAGTAACTTTTTAGTACTTTGGAGGACAATTTCTCCCAATAGGTGAGTTTGGGCAGCTAAAAAAAAATACGTGTCCGTTATTTTAGACTACTCTATAACATATATAAATATAAATCAAATCGGAACCGGACAGTTGGGTCCCTTTCCTTGTAAGTAGCACAAAGAATTCTTACTATCTTATGAAACCGGGGATACTATCTCATGAAGACGAAAACTGTTGATATACCACCGTAACCGCCGTAGTCTGATATATAAGACATACTTATAGAATATCCAGCTCATTTCGCAGCTGTCTGATAACTAAGACAAAACTTCGTGTAACTTCGTACCGGCGGCGACACAAACACGCTTGATGAAAATTTCTAACAGCCACTTGCACCAATCACTAACCCGGGGTCACCCGGTTTAACCTGGAGTTACCATAGTTACCATAGTTAATGGTTTAACCGGTTAACTCCGAGTAAGTGGGATGGTGCAAGTGGCCCTAGGCGGTTAAAAGGTCGGGGATTAAATAATGTATGGAAAATGTCACGCGACATTTCGTAACATCGGTCATCCCGGTATACAGGATGACCTTAGCCATTGGACAAACCCTGAAATCCCACGTAGGGTTACTTCTTAGGAATACTCTGACGTAAATATATTTTTTTTAATTAGAACAAAAATAAAAAAAAAAATTTCGAACAGAAGTTATTTCCAATAATCGTCAACGAAAAGAAACACACTGCGTTAATCTTTGGCAGTGTTTTTGACAATTTGTTCGAAATATTTGATAATGATGACATTTTTCAAAAGTGAGAAGCTTATTAGTGTCATAAATAAAAAATAATCAAAAAGGTCGAAGAAGGTTCCATACTATTCTTTTAGGATATTACCTTAGGAGCTACTAACACATACAGGCTGCTCCAAAGTAAAATATGGTAATTTGTTAATATCTTCGAAACCGCTACACCGGTTGTTATGATACTTTGTACACTGGTTCTAAATACCCTAATGCATACACACTATATGTTTTGTATTTATTTTGTTGGTTTTTGTCGATGTTCGATTGTCTAATTTAAATATCTAGAGTTCAAGTTGAAATAGACATGATCTCACAGTGAGGGCAGCAATATTGCGAACATTTAATGCTGAATATCCTGACGGCCCTCGAAACAGGAAAGCCGGGGGAGCAGCCGGAATGATAATGACCTGATTAAGGCCCCCACGTCTTGTTATTGTAGGTCTAACCCTTCTGATGATAGACTTTATTTCCGAATTCGGTGAATATTAATAGTAAAGTTTTTTCTTCCTATCGTTTGTCCCGGTTAGCCTGGGGTCCACTTGGTAACTTATTCCAAGAACTGGCGTGAGTAGTTTTCAAGAAAGCGACTGCCATTTCACCTTCTACCACTTTGTTCTGGTACAGTCAGTGCAAAGTTATGTAGCTTCGATAAACTCTAATTAACAATGGCACACTAACTAGCCTCTTTTAATTTTAGAAATCATCTACACTATATGCCAAAAAATCCATTTTATGCTAAAAATGTCTTACATAATTTAACTGCTAGATTTCTTAAATAAGAATCACCGCAAAGGACTCACTTTCACGTAAAAAAAACTGCATTGAAATCGGTTCGTCCATTAGAGAGCTACGATGCCACAGACAGACATTTGCGTCAAACATATAACACCCCTCTTTTTGCGCCGGGAGTTTGAAAATAGTGATACGAGTATGGACCCGGGTACGTCCTTAAACTACGTCCAAAAGAGAGGTATGGGCATTGTGAATGTCATCTCGTTTTGTGTGGTAGGGCACAGCACAGCGGATGTCATTCCAGATCTAGAGCAGAGCCCAACTGGGGAAGTACCTCCACCTTACAGAAAACCGCAGCCAAATAACACTAGACCCTACTCATAGTGTTGTGTTCCTGCCGACTGTTGTGTGTAAGACTACTGTGTGTAAGACTTTTCCGTCAGAGCCCTCCTTTATTTAAATTATTTCTTGAGAATAAGTAGTCTAATTTCACTGACTTACGTTTATCTTATGAATAACTATGCCAAATTGCATGTGTGTAGATTAAATAGGTTTCAAGTTGTTAAGCGGTCAAAAGTAGCTCGAAATGGTTCGTGTAATATTACACACGGTTGCGTCGCCAGTTCCTTTTTCTTTGAACTTGGCTGGACACGCTACCGCGTGTCTATATTGGCGCAGTTGACAAATAGCCGCTTGGAAACAGGTGGTAACGGCGACGATCCGGGTTCTATCCCCGGACGTGTCAGCAGATATTACTATTTCTATATTTCTTTTTTGCACTTGAATTTTATATATTTGATTGACTAAGCGAGTGTGAAGCTCGAGCTAAACGTATCAGTTTCAGCTTGTACAAAAAGGTTTGCTTATGTTTGGTTGTTCTCCCTGCCTGTAAGTCGCACTTATGTACTGATTTGTGAAATCGTGTAAGTTCGATAATGATTAATTTGTCGATTTTTTTTGTATTTGTTAATCCATAACATACTAAGTTTATCAATAATAATATACTTCGTTACAACCGAGCGTAAGCTTATCTCTAAAGCCTATTATAGCACACAAGACTACATGAATGATGAAACACCGTGGGATTAAGTGTGATTGTAAAGAATGAATTATTTATTGTTATGTTATTAATAATGAAATTGATAATTCAATGTATATATATACCGTATTTTTTGACATTTAGATTTTATTCTAGAAAGGTTCTAGACTAGTATTTTTATACAATTTTGATGTTTGACGATCTTTTTGTGAAATTCTTATTATTAAGTTTACCATATCTATAATGGTTCAATGTTTTTTTAGAACAATAATAACTGCATCAATAAATTGCTCTGATATTTAGATTAAGATGATATTTGTAAAATTTGACGATTTAAAAGTGCTTGTTGCTAGGCCTATTTGAATAAAGAATATTTTGACTTGACTTGACTTGAGAGTTCCACGACACTCACGCATTTTCTAAAATAAACGCCTAACGAAACTTCGTGGAATAAGGCCTACCCTTGTAAATATCTGAATTTCCTGGCTTCCCTCGTACGAGACCGCCGGGGAGCTAGCAGCCGGCACGAATGATAATAGCCTGATTAAGAAGGTCCCCACGTCTTGCTATTGTACCGCTGTTTTTTCTTGTTCCTTGAAAATACTTTTAGAGTGTTTTCACATTGTTGGATCCGATGTTGGATGACAGATACGACTCCAAAGAAATAAAATTAAAAAGGTGTGCTTGTATTTTTATTGTTTGCTCCGCGAAACCGCGTATCTGAAGACAGACATGCCAGATGTGCCAGACAGTCTACCAACAGGAAGAGATCGTGCGAAAAGCTGTGTCCGCTTCTACTACCGATGCGGGTGCCTCAACGTGACCACGACCGCTGTGCCAAGAGCAAAACGACAGAGAAAAAGATGTCTCCTCATCTCGGAACAATGGTGTTCCGGACCTTTGGGAGGTGTGCGCTGAGCCTAAGCCAACACGTAGGGTCTCTACGATTTTTGATTTTGATTGTTTAATGAAATGTGAGGGGTACACAGAGCGGATTCTGCCCTTGTCCGTGTCATGGGGCCCACGCAGAGGCAGCACCCGCCAGGGTATAAGGACTGTTGAGAGTTAAAGGAATCTAAAATAATCTAGGTTTTTAGATGAACGCGGTGGAATAAGTACTGCACTTTTATTGTATTATTAATAAATTTAATATTTTTTGGGCAAAATAAAGTGATGCTATTAGACAATCTATAACAATTGTTTTTCTTTATGTGTTATCCGATAGCCAATATTAAACCGGACAATATGAAAGCGCTCTTATTCGATGGAGGTCGAGGCAGGTCGAGATATTTCAGATAAGTTCTTTAGGGTACTAATATATTTAATTTTATTTTCTTGAGAAAGGTCTTAATAAGATTTTTATCTTTACGTTTTGCTGTGTCCCCCTTTTTTTATTCGGTTTCAAAAGTAACCATTTGAACCGACTTGACGTAGGTCGGATAGTTTCAGATAATGTTAAATTTATTTTCATTTTATTGAGAAAGGTCCTTAATTAGATTTTTTTCATGAAATCTAATTAAACCTTTATCTTCATGTATTATGTGTGTTTTCATGTACATTTATTCTAAGGTTGTGCAATAATAATAGTATTGTACTGCATTGTGTTCAGTTTTTTAACGGAAATACTTTTAATAACCGATCTGTATTTCTGGGTAGATAACAGTAGTTAAGATAAATACCTTATTTAGGGAAGTTTGCTGAAAATACCCTTAATTTAATTATTAATGAACAGTCTTATTGAGATTTGGTTGAGGTACCTTATGTAAACTATGTATAATCATATTTTAGTGCTATAAAATAAATGGTATTAATAGAAAATCTTGTAAGTATGACAAATAGTCTAAGTGGATCAAAAACTAAAATATTTAGTCTAAGTGGATCAAAAACTAAAATATTTAGTCTAAGTGGATCAAAAACTTAAATATTTAGTCTAAGTGGATCAAAACCTTAAATATTTAGATACTAAGGTTACACTTACTTGAATTATTCGTCGCTTTTGGCGACATTTTTTGAACCCATC